>NW_012133358.1:0-722 GCF_000313525.1 Fibroporia radiculosa | reverse complement strand
CCTGAATGTCGATGAGTATCTGTGATGGTTGCAGCCGAGCTTATTTTCGGTTATTACGGTACAGTAGTGGGAACGCCTTTAAGTGCATTGAGACGTTGCTACCCGTGCGTGCGTTACATTCGGACTCGTTGGAACAACGTGCTGTGATGATGACTAGGCACGTCTACCAGCGAGGACTGCCGCCCTAGTCTGCCCACCAATCCTCCTTGTGACCGTCTTTGGACCATCTTGAGTTGAATATTCTCGGTAGCCCTGGAGCAGCGGCAGGCTTGAAAATACAAATGACTGATAATAGTTCCTTTTGTGCAGAGCAGACGTTTCGTTCGAGGACAAAATCTGCACCACCCCACCGTGTCTTTGCCAATCTGTCCTCCTCCGGGAGAAAACGAGAGGTCACTTGAGCATCAGCGACGCTTTGGTGGCGCCGACGGTGAGCGCTGACGCTGATGGCGGCAAACTCGAAGACGTGGATGATGCGAGCAGCAGTCCCTCGTCGTGGCCATCGCTAGCCACCGCGCAAAACCGATTATATAGCCAGGAAAGTCTGCTTAAATACGTATAGTGATGTGTGCCTGAGTGGCCCCCCGAGCCATGCGCGTCGCCGTTGCAGGGTGCGACGCAGCGCCATCCGTGGCCCCGCCCGCGTCCCGTGGTCGGCACACATACCAACGACGGCGCCGCCGGCGCATCCCCCCCTGCCCACTTCCCCGACGCTGGTTGTG
>NW_012133357.1:24640-52164 GCF_000313525.1 Fibroporia radiculosa | reverse complement strand
TCGGTAATCTCGGTTAACACTTACAAAAAACTTCGGACCTGTTACATGGATTGTACGCCGGATCTGAAGCGCTGACATAGGACTGCTTGCTTTGCGCTGTCACTTGTCATCGATCATCTCCTGGGGGGTTCACGACATCCGCGCATGATTGGTAAGATACGTATGATGCAGATGTCTCCAGCTCTAGCATCTTCCTCAGCTCGCTCTGTCTTTCCCGCGCTGGCACCCATTGACGGCTGAGTTTGATGGACTCAGAGAGAAGAATGGAACCCTGCTTCGTCAACAACATTCTGGTCTTGTGCCCAGACGTGTCTTCGACACATCTGAGGTAGGCCTAGCAGAGACCCCGGGCCCCCCTTTCCAGAGGCGCTCGCTGAGCGCCCCATGTAACGGTCACACTGGCCTTCTCGGCCCGTCGTAGTTCTAGAAAAATCAGCTTGAATCACCCGATCGCACTCCATTTTGGGTAGCTACGCCTTGAGCGTGTCACGTCTGGGCACGAGACCAAAGATCGTCTACCGTGGATGATGTTGCCGTGATCTCAATCTGACCGATCTAGTGGCGCATGAACCTGTCATCCATCCATCGATTATCCGTAGGCTCCCCCGTCAGCTTCCGTGGGCAATCACATGCACACCTCCATCTCAAAGATCACATTCACCGCTTCATCAAAAATGATAGTTGAAACCTTACATGGTCACACGGTCATCTTGAGAGGAGACCGCTACCCATTTGGCTCCGAACCAAGCTTACAGAGTTGCTGACACCGGTCGACATATCAAAACAACATCCAACCTGTTTACCCTTTGACAAGAGCAATTTCAGAAAAACCAGACCATACAGACATTCCATCATATAACTGCACTAAACTGATAAAATCACCGGACATGCCATGCGTGTCGGCAGACGCAAGTATCAGAACTTATCCCGACCTGATCTGAGAGCTGTGAGACTTGATGAACGCAACGGACTCGCTGACCACTTCCTTGTGAACAGGTTCATTATGCAATTCATGACATGCGTCCTAAACCCCATTTTATGAGTTCAGCGTCGACTTTATGAAACTCCGATGATGGGAGACGGACCGGATAAATGACTAGCTTCTTATCCTCCACAGGAAGCTTGTCAAAAAATGCCTGTGTCGACGCAGGATCTGAAACCTATTCTTCACGGTTACTTTAGATCCAAGCGGCTTTGTAATTGGCTTACCTGGTCAGCCGTTCCTTGAAGTATAAGTAGCTGATAAGCAGAATGAGTAAGCACGGATAATTACTGACGAATATCAAGACTTACCGGAAGTCTAGGAGGCCAGAGCTGATAATCCTTGTCGAGGAGGGCAGCGCCCTGTAGTCACTATACAGTTCTTTGTGATTCGCATCCACAGGAGAATAGGCACGTACACCAGAAATAAGATCCCCAACCGACCGGAAACTACCGGGCATACCCACGAGCGGGTCTTCCACATAGGCTTTGTTAGTTTGTACATTTCGCGAGAGATCCTAGCGTAATATGCAGTCATTGCATAAAGACGAAGGGCAGAATAGATACCTGAGTCTTATTCTTGACCGGCACTAGCATGTTGGGAGCAACCAAGGCCACCAATCTACCCACAGAGCGCACAATTGTAGACGGTGGTTTGGTGAGATGAATGGTGGGGGCACATCCAATAATTCCCGATACAAGAGACGTAGCCGCTTTCGCTGAGGGTGGACTGTCGCGTGAAACGAAGCTGAACGCTAAACTACCACCCTGCAAAACGAGTACGGGACACTAATATGAAGTACGGCTACCTGAATGCTTTAGAGACGCGTACCATTGAGAAGCCCATGAGGAATAGAGGTAGTTCGTTGAACTGCGTGCGTACATGTTGAACAGCCCATTCCAAATCCTCCAACTGAAGTGTCCGGCATGTTCTTCCATAGGCACTGTCCTTGGATTTGTGTTCAGCATCTAAAGCAGTCCGTCCAAAGCCACGTTGGTCATAGACAAACACAGTAACCCCGTTCTCTGCAAGGGAGGAGTGAAAATCCGTATAGCGACCAGCATGTTCAGCTGCACCGTGTATGAATACAATGGACGCAATGGACGAAGCTGCAGCATATGTTCGTGTGTAGAAATTGGTAGAGCGAGGACCGATAAGCCAAGCCTCCGAATATCTTGCCATAGGTGAATTGGATGCCGTGGACGGAAGTTGACTGAAGGATCACCCATGGCGTACTAGCACTCACGCTGCTAAATAGGCCAATCACTTGTGGTCAACATGATAGACAGGACCCCGAGGACACAATCTCTCACCCTCAGGGACCTCGACTCAGTTTACTAGCTGCGATCGCTCTCGGCGAGTTTGACTGGTATAGTGTTTTCATCAGAGAGCTTGAGCAAAGCAGACTTGAAGATTGTCGCTACTTTTGTAATCAGGAATGTCCCCAGTATTTGGGAATCGGGTCGCGGTCATCATCAAAACAATGTCTGTAAATGTGGCACTTATCAACCTGTTATAATCCTGGTGTGAGTATGTCTTCATAGAAAAGCACAGATATGCAAACTGTGGTCTCCAGTAAACCCCAACCCGGCTCAAACTTGAGCTTATCTGTCTGGACAACGCGCCATATCGGATTATCTTATAATTGTATGGTATAATAGTATGCTGATGGTAAATTTGATCTCCACCGAATTATGTGGGAGATTTCATATTGGCCTTACAAGGCCTATAAGGCGCGTAAGATAATAGCTGCATAATAAAGAAGGCCAAATTTGGCAAGGTCTTGCAAGGGCCCAGATTCATCGAGCGCAGAGGTCTCTCAGCAGACATAATTCACTATCCATTTTGTCACCTTGAAATACATAGAAATCAGACACATAATGTGGTGTAAGTGTGCGCGTTTTTGCCTGGTGTGACTTATATCCGCTACGCAAGTTCGCATGATACCGGTCTCCTTCTCCACACTCATCAGAACAGGCGCATGGAACGCTTTTCGGGGAGATGAGATATAAGTCATATGATGAATTCAGTGAGTTTATTGTGCTTATCAGAATAGTGATTTTGCTTAATGTGACGGAATTAGATGGAATCTCATCCTTTAATAATGCTGTTGTTCGTGCTAAGCAGGATTATAACAACTCGAAGTGCACTAGGCGCTGGCGAGACTAGACCCCGCGCGATATGGAGACTATTTCACGGCTAACACTGCTCGTGCTGGTTGGAAATGTATTTGAAAAGGACCATTATTACCATGAGATTAATGCTGCATATATACACTGGCGTGAAATATCGGCGTACTGACTTCACAATCAGATCTTTGTGAAGTCAGCGCGACAGCTACGGGCGTTTTTTTCCTATTTAGGCAACACATCCCCCCCAAAACAGCTGTGTACTATGTAATGATAACGAATAGTGGATATGAGGGAGACCAATGCGAAATTGCATTCGCGGCTATGGGTAGGATAAGGCAAAAGCACAGCAAATCCCACGACATTATGTATCCAATTTCCATTCTAAGGTGACAAAATGTATCCCGAATTATGCCCGTGGAGAGACCTCTCTGCGCTCGGTGAAGATATAATATATCTATGGCAAGTGACACAGAGTCTTCTCGCAACCAGTGAGAAAATCTTATTGGTTTGTTAGCGTTATCGAACAACCCATTCCAAATCATCCAATGGACTCCGTCGTCCGGCATGTCCTTCCATAGACTCACACTGTCCTTTAGTTTGTGTTGAGCGTCCGAAGCATTCCGCCCAAAACTACGTTGGTCATAGACAGACACAGCTAGGGGGCGCGGGATTGGACGTTAGACAACAGAGCAAGAGAAATATATACATATCATTGAAAAAGGCGGGGAGATGCTACATATTATTGAAATCCACTCACCATTGTGTTGTCCTACAAGGCGGATGAGGAGATTGCTGGTGTTTCACAGCCCCGATTGCCTGTTGTCTGAACCACTCCCTTCTACAATTGCCTTCACAAGCGGCGCCGTCGCCTTCCTCGTCGCATGCGCATTCTTCTGCTTCCACACACGCACCTCTATACCCGGTCCAAACCCAGCATCCTCCTCCGCCCCCACCTTCGCCCACCTCCTCTCCTTCAGCGCCAACTCTGCACTCCCTTCCAGCCCACGAACCAAGCGCGTCGCCAGCTCGCGCTCGCCATCATCGCGCACACGGATAGTCCACAGCTGCTCGCGGCGGTGCTTCCCGTGCCCGTGCCCGTTCGCCTTCCCCGCCTCCCGGAACGAGGTGAGTACGCCCAGCGCCGCGAGTCCGCGCTCGTCCATCCACGCCTGCGCCGCGTCGGCGAACGCGCCTCCCTCGCGGGGGAGCCACACGCCCAGCGCGAGCGGGACGGACGCGAGCCCGACGCGCAGCACGGGCGTGGGCGCCCAGGAGGGGGCGAGCGCGTACTCCTTGTAGTCGCGCCGGAGGAGGTCGCGCGTGCCGAGGTGCGCGACGGACGCCTTTTTGTGCTGTAGCGTGTCTGCAAGCGTGCGGATCGCGGGGGACGCGTGGAGCGAGGAGGATGTGGCAGAGAGGGTGCTGCGGGGGGCGAGGAATGCCGCGGCGCGGTGGTCCGCGTCGACGGCCTTCCCGCCGGGGACGAGCCCACCCGTGTCGACGAGGATCGCGGCCAGGAGGAGCGTCGCGAGCTCGGGTGGAACGCGCTCGGGACAGTGCTCCTCGAGGAGCTGTGTAACGAGCGAAGCGCAGCTGCCGACGCCCTTGACGACGATGCGGGGGTGTGCCTCGCCGCGATAGAGGCCCTCGTCCTCGTGATGGTCGACGATGGCGACGACACGTGCGACGGGATTGTCCACGCTGAAGAGTTGCGCAAGGCGGTTGTGGTCAACGAGCGCAAAGCGGGTGGAGGGGAACGGAGCAGATGGGGCTTGAGGGACGTCGTCGACGCAGAGGAGGTCGTGCGCGTCGACATTGGCGAGGGCGAGAGCGTGCTCGTTCTCTGCACGGAGGTGGAGGTCGCTGCGGGGAGTTTGGACGAGGGGAACGGTAGGCGAGTGGCGGATTGTGCCTGCATACCACGCGTAGGCAATAGCACTGGCCGCAGAGTCGAGATCTGGGATGGGAGAGGGAGATCGGAACTGCGTCACTGCGAATTTTATTCGAATTTTGCCTACCACCTGCCTCGTTGCCCATCGCCACGGTCCATTCCCCACCCTTTCCAGCCTTCACTGCGTCGATGTATTCCCGCTTGGTCTCGCGTAGGAAATCAGGGAGCGATCTCGACGCACTTGCGGCCGCAGGATCAAGCGCATCTGACTCCATGGTGACGCGGACTTGATGGAAAAATCTGGGGAGCAGGCTGTTGAGTAGCGATGGAGAAATAATATGAGTTCGCTGGTCTACTGCGATACCGATGCAAGCTCGGAGATGGATGGGGTCACAGCGGCGAACGCGCCACGCACGGTACAACCGCGCGCTCGAAGATGGGAATTGATATGTCGACGCCGTCTGTTCTGCACACAGCCGAGAAATCATGTAAGTTTGAAGCACTTGAGCGCAGAAACTCAAGTCATGAGTCAGGGCAACAGACCTTCAGTCAGGCCGGACAGGTATGAACGTCAAATTCGTCAAATTCGCTAGCAGCTCCGTTGCAGCGCGTTTGGCCCAGGCGCTCAGTCGCTTGTTCTCTTCTTTCTCCTTCTTTCGACAGAGGGCGCTGCTTACTCTACGCAACTTACTTAGTCAGATCTTTGTTGCACGAAATTAATGTCGATATTCTTTACTGGGTACACATCCATCACGACGAGCGAAATAAGTGGGGCAAAGGAGCAAAGTGAGTTGACGTGGTGTCACTGCAGAGGGCTATTTATTTACTTGCAAAATACTTCTCACTTGCTACCATCGCTTTTACACCACTGCAGACGTTTCGTTAGGCGATGTATGTATAGGTTAGTGAATGCGGGGAGATCGTATTCGCCCTGTTAAAAACGCTGCCACAGATTAATGTCCTCGGCTCGACGCTTGATTCTTGTGGGCTCAAGCCCTGATTTCCATATCACTGAGAGGCCCTTTTAGCAGAGTCCGAGGGGCTCAGTCTTTTCAGGTTCAATCCTTCTGACACTTTTTCACAACAATGTCGTAAGTAAGCTAGTTCAGGATATCTGGTATCAGCTTGCCGATGCGCCACCTTGCTAATGCGAGAGGTTGAGACGCACGTATACACAGACAAGAAACATATTTGGCCATAAAAATGACCATTGTAGCAGACTTTTGATCCACATGCCATGAATTGGTCTCGTCGGGTTTTCGCATCAATTTCAACATGGCAGACCTCAGGTGCTACTCTTGCATAACATGGTAAGTAAATTTAGTGATTTGCTCCGCTCAATAGACTCTGACGGACTAGGATAAGAGATCGGAGCCACATTGCGATGATGATGCTTTCTTTATAAATGGTGTCCTAGGATCCATCCGAGAGTGTCTACCCCAAGCACCGCGACTCACAGCCTCGCATGCTCACTCGGACCTGGAGGCACACCGCTAGGGTTGTACCTCAATGCATCCTTATTGAGGTGCACGTCCTCCTTGATGGAACGATAACCCGCAACTGTCATCGTGATATCCAGATCCTGTCGAGTCGTTGAATCACTACGCACACAGGAGTATAATGGCAGATGCAATCGGGCTCACCGCAAGGAGACTCTTCATAACGTGTCTGCAGCCGGCCTCGCCTTCGTGGGCCATGCCCCAAACATACAGCCGTCCGACCTCGACAGCGTGAGCACCGAGTGCGAGGGCCTTGAATACGTCTGAGCCTGTACGCACGCCCGAGTCAAATATGATCGTCATTTCTACAGTGACACCGTCAGAAAATAAAATCCAATGAGTCGAGACACCAAACGTACTGTCCTCAACAGCCTCCACAATCTCTGGGAGGACTTCCAAGCTCCCAACCGCACCGTCGACCTGGCGGCCTGCATGATTCGTTACGACAATACCGTCGCAGCCTGCCTGGTGTGCCTTGATCGCGTCCGCGGCACTCTGGATGCCTTTCAAGACAAAGGGACGCCCGTTGGACATCTTCTTCCACTATTCCACACCCCGGGCAGGGTCAGGGCCATATGCAAAAATTGGGAAGAGAAAAGACCCACCTCGCCGATAAGCCAGCGCACTTTGTCCCACGTATGCGGCTTCCCGTGCCAGACACTGTGGTCGATCCATTTGCCCGAGTCGCGCGCGAGCTCTTCGCCATGCTTGCGCATGAACACTGGATCTGAGGTGCCGATTTCGTTTCCTACCTGTTCGGGAATCAGTGAACACCATTCTCTCATATCCTCTGCATGAGGTACTCACACATGCAGGATAGTAGAACCTATGACGCAAAAATTTCAGATACATATGTGGAATTGAGGGAGAGACCGCACGTGTAGTTTGCCAGGTTGATGTCAGTTGGACGCCAGCCAAGCTGCCAGGTGTCCGTCGTCAGCATAAGCACGTCGAAACCTGACTTCCACGCGCGATTCATGAGTGACAGAGTCTGCATGGCCATGATGTCAGTTTGAGCATGAGCAATCGAACAGAAAGTTCCTACAATCTCATCGTCGTGGCCCATGTACATCTGGTAGAATCGTGGGCTCTGTGCGTTCCCACCATTATTTCCTGTCGCATAAGGTCAGATACAGTGGTGCATGATTGAATAGGCAAGCTACTAACCATCGTATTTCCAAACACTGTTGCTCTCGTTCTTTATCGCGGCACCGGCATCATTGGCACGCGCAACATCTTCAATAGGCTGAGACCCCGCAGTGGATAAGCAATACTATGTCCAGACGAGCTTTAGGGCGAGATGGTAGGGTATATGCGCGTGAAAACTCACGGGAAGTCCAAGTTCGCCGGCAATCTTTGCGGGAACAAGCTCGCCTTGTTGATGGTACAGCTTGTTTATCCCTATTGGAGCAAAGAGTATGGGGGCAGGAATACGGTGACCGAAGAGAGTGGCTGGATGATGAGTAGATGTGCGGCGTGAGTTTTGGAACGGAAGAATATTCGATGAAACACGTGATGGTGAAGGAGTCGAATGACGTCACGCGTCGAGCGGGGGAAAGCAGACGGAGGACTCACTAGTGAGGTCGCGGGTGTTGGTGTCGACGAGGGCGCGGGGGACAATGCGCCAGCGGTAGAAAGCCTCCCTGTTTGCGCGGTCGGTCCAGCCAAGACCCGCATTCGAGTTGGCATAAAAGTATGCGCGGTCGCCCAGCTTCTTCTTCGTCGACTCTTGAAGCTCTTCGGGGTGAACAGAGAAACTTGGGACTACTCGTATACCATGAGTTCGGGAATAAGTGACAGAAATGAGAGAGAATAAAGAGACGTACGTTGGCCGGTCTCACCACCGTGCCGGAAAACTTCACGCTGGTAGAGAGAGTAGTGGGGCGAAGGACCTTTGGGCTTGTTTTCTGGGTCCATTGGGAGATGGTGATGTATTTAGAGTACGTGTTGTAGCTGGGAGAATTGAGAGGTTGTTCTGTCGAGACTGACTACTGCTGGGTTTTTATATGCGTCTGGTGCAGCGAAAAGTGCCGTCGTGCCGTCTCGGTCGCTCCTTCTTGATGTGATGTCATTCCAGAGGTGGAGGATCCTTCGGAACAACGGCGGAAGAGCTCTGACGGAGACATAGCAGCGTTGAAGGAGGAAACGCACTCTGCGCTCCACAAGTTCGTCGCGGCCTTCCGTGGTCGTGACGCTCAGCGGCTCTCGACGGGCGCTGGCAGTCACAACGGGCGTCTGCACGCCCTTGTCCTTCGCCGACTTCTTCGGTGAGTATATTGTCAGCCTGACTACAGATAGGTTCTCGGGCAAGTTCTCTGTAAATCATCTAGCATCTAGTGAACCCTAGGATACCGAATCTCCTGTAAGAAAACACTAGTCATCCTACGGTCACAATTTTCCCAGGTCGTCTGGACTTTGGCGTGCTAGTGTCACGGTGTAGTCAGTACCAAGTACACTTCAAGCACCACGGCTAGTCGTCTCGATGGCGGCTCCCCGTACTCGAGAAACACGCTGAGGCCACGTCCGCAGTCGAGTGCTCGACATTCCGTACAGAACCCTGTTGATCCTGTGCCGTCTCTCTAATGGGGTCGTATGGCACGCCGCCCATTCTCGTGCGCCCCTCTCTGTTGACGTGCCTCACCTTTAGTTGTTGTACGTCGTGCGGTGATGCATGAGGAAGTCTTGAAGGCGGAGTCTGTGAATTGTTCGTTTGGCTCATGTTATTTTCGGGAGAAGCATGAGATTGTATACTCATCACCGGGGATGTAGCCATACCGCCAGCCTGCGGAGACCCGTTCGAGCTGTCTGTAAGGTAACGGGAGTCCGTGTTACGCTGGTTTGACCGAGAGGTGAGTTCTCCATGTCGAATATTTGCCGCCAGTGTGTAGGTGCATCACTGGAAGTATTGTCTCCTTATAGCACCCCGATCATCTTGTTGGTTACTGAACTTGTCAGCTATTAAGAATCTAAATTCGTGACAAGCTTCTACAACGAAAAGGTAGGCCAAAAGTGTCGCATGTGATCGGTGAGTCATGCGCCGTAAGATCATCTATGTCTGGCTCGAACGATTGCGGTAGTCCTGCTTGCTGGTATAGCAATCAATTTGACGGAAGAGATTGCGGACCCATATCCGAATTTGGACAGTGTAATGAGATAACCCAAGAATATGTTGGATGAATCCAGAAGATCCACAAACATTCTCACTGTAACCAAAACGTAACGGACACAGTCACCTACAGGACTCATAGTCTAAGAAATCAGTGAAGTTGCCGCCACTGTTACCAGATGTAGAGTTTGATGTTGCAGATTCGCATGGGTTCCTTCATGAACTCAGATAAGAAGAGGGATGATATCCACTATGTCTACAATCCATTGTCGCTACTCTTCTACTGACACCTCTCCCCTTCTCCCGCTTGTGCCTCGGATAACACACTCCAGACCCCTCCCTAGGATATCAGCTGCGCTGCTCCAGCCTAGATGTAGGATTTACCGCTACCCTGATCGCCAATACTTCCTGGATCGGCTTTCTCACCAGCATGGCATTGTTCCACCTGGATCACAAAGCATCAGCTGCCAGCGCCACCACAGGTGACAGTTTATATGCATCGGTGTCGCTCTTATGGACTACCGATCAGAGCACTCGCTTGCTGCGCCGAAATGTCACATCATGAAAGTCGTCTGAAAGTGCGTAAATTGTATCCAAACAGTGTGATATCGATACAAGGCTCAAACGTCTTCTGTTTGTAGACAACAGCATCACCTTAGTCGAGTTTCGTCGCATACTTATTCAAGGCTTGTCGTATCTCTCCAGCTCCAGTTTTCACGGGAACAAGCTCTTTCTTCAAGCCCTATGACATCTCAATACGTCAACATGAGTGAAGTTGAAAGTGATAACCGGATCCCACCTCAACAACCTTCTTCCGGTTGATAGCGTTGGCTTCTTTGAGGACGTCGACAATATGAGTACTTTCTCCGATTACCTGGACAGGCTGTCTCAATGTCGACAAGAGGAAGACAACGGCGCGACCTACAAGGGCCTCGATTTCGTTGAACGCGTCTTTCACACCCGGAGTACTGTCTAGGGGGTATTTGTTCGAGGGGAGTTCTCCCTGCAACGAGCGCACATTTATCAAGAACCTCGAGGAAACTGCCAGAGAAAACGAACATCTAACAAGCTGTTGAATTCTTTGATAACGTCTTTTACATCACCATCAGTCGTGACATCTTCTAACATCGAGATGAAGACTTCGACAAAGCCTGCAGGAGAAAATATGTCAAGGTACGAGCTGGAGTATTAGTAAGAGGTCTGACTTAGGTACCAAGCCGAGATGGAAGAAGCAGCGTCGCGGGTATCCTGCAAAGTTTTGACCCAGCGCTAAACTTTACTGGTTCAAACTCGTTGCGAAAGTATCATTCGGAAAAGAAACGTACACTGCTGAACTGCTCTAAGCTGGCCTGAAGCTCTGACACAAGTTGGAAATTAGTGACGTATTTATCGGCGAAGTCTGCAGCATCCCGTTTGGCACGAGCAACGCCCTTGTCGATGGTGATCCCTTCGTCAGAAAGGCCATTGATCTTGACGATGAATCGCTGCGGGTTCGCGAGTAAGGAGGTGTGAACCATATTTGGTTTTATCAAGAGACGAGCGACGGCGAGAGATACTGGGGATACATAGTATCATCGGACTAATATTTATACTGTGTGGAAGCTCAACCGAACCTCCTCTCAAACCGATTTTTCTTGCAGGAACTGGCTCAACTTCCAAGTGACAGATTCCTTATGGATCTGGACTCCAAACCCACTCCCGAGTCACGCCTCGGTAACTTTATGTAAAGCATAAGTGCCATGCATTCGTGATGTCAAGTAACTTGCTCTGCAAACATAAGCGGGTATCCGTATTTGACACTAAATATTGTGTTGACGCCTTTCTAATATGCTTACCTCAGGAACCATCGAACTTGAAGTGAATGCCATGCCAAGCGTCACCTGCATGGATGTCGGAAATAAGTTCATGCCGATTGTGTCAAGCGCTATGCGTTTGAGATGGCTCAAGGCACTTGCCCTGGAACTATAGGCACGAACTCGCGTCCATTTCTAACACCCATTCTATTCTAAACGTCTTTCATAGTATGTTGGAAAGAACTTACGCCGACATTGCCAATCAAGTGTATGCGTTCGTGATGCCAAGCAATGGTCTCATTCTTACTATTAGCACAACACTGTCAGGGCTATAAAGCTCATGGCTAGTGCATTCTGTTCAGGGACAATTGATGGATGGGTCGGCGACCTGCCAGCACCGCCGTCAACACTGAGAGGAGCTCGTGGGATGAATTCATTGCCTCAGGGGCTCACTGTCAAACAAACTCGCGTCGCAGTGTAAGGTCCCGTAGAGCCTGGTCGACACTTGACATCTCGGTAGGTTACCTCTAGTTTGGTATATTGAAGTCGATCAATTTCTTGCTCCACAAACACGAGTATGTATTCCCATTCATTGAGTAGTATAATTCTAGCCTCCTATGAAGAGCGTCAAACGTGAACGAATTTCATTTCAGGCGTCTTTCATGGTATGTCGGAACGACTTGAATGCCGATCGCACGCTAACGATATCAGTTCGCGGCGTCAACCAACTTGCTCTGTAAACGCAGGTACGTATTCGCGTTCGACATCTATTGTTCTGTTCGTCTCTTTCCAACATTTGTACCCCTGGTGGTACGTCGCAATGGGTTTATGCCAAACTTCCAGACAAGGCCATTAGAGCGGCTTGAAAATTTGCCGGTGTTTAGCTTTGTACAGCAGATTACCACGAATGTCTGTGGAATATCCAGTACAATCCATTAGACCAAGAGTCCCTGAATATAAAAGCCGTGCTTTGACATCTAGTTTCCACAACATTCTCGCTTGCACTTATCTCTGATCTATTGGACATGGCCGCTGTTGCAACCCTCAGCTTTGTAGAAGCCCAGAAAGTTCTTGACACTTGGGCAGTGACAGGTGGACCGACTGAGCAAGAACAAATCCAATACGCGAACGCTGCGCTCAAGGAACTAGACAACGAAGATCAGGTCAAGAAATTTCAAGACAATGTTAAGCAGGTCGGTGTTTGGGCCAATCAACTTGATACGGCTTTCGACCACGTAACTCGCGGCTTCGAGGACATGGTTGCGAAGTACGGCAAAGACTTCCCGGATATTTCTGCCTACCTCAACGAATGGAAAGGCTACAAGGGGGTGAGATCTGACTTTCGTCTGGGTTACACATTCTGACAGTTTCAACGACTAGAACTGGGTGCAATATCTATTGGACTCGCGCGATGTCGCGTCCAAAAACATCACACTTCTCAAACGTGCGTTGCTCATAGTCTTCCTCTGGGTGCCATTAATCATTCCATACAGGCTTTGACCAGATTTTCCTTGACATGGTGGAAAACATTCAGACTGATCAGGATCGCCTGGATGTCATGAAGGAACTTGAACAATTTATTGTTTGTTTCCCTCCCTCGCCGTGACCTCCCGTATTCATAGACGTTTCTTCTATAGGACGAAAAGCATGATGATTCTGTGCAGTTGTCACAAAATTTCCTTAACCTGAAACGTGATATCGAGGCCTTTGTCGACAAATTTGACCAGTGGATTGTCGAAAAAGGAGTTGAGCTTGAAGTGGAAGCGAAGCAATTGAAACAGCAAATTGCAGGTCTTCAGGGAGAAGTCGAAACGTAGGTTCCTTCCTGTTTTGTCGTGATTAGATCTCATGGAAAGCATTTCAAGTTTGGACAAGAAAGTTTGTTTTTGATGTCAAATTCTACCAGCTGTAAGCTGAGATATTTCAAACCAGATCAAGGATGCCACTACCGCACTCGCGATTACTGGCGGGTGTCTTTGTGTACGTATTTGTCTCTGCATTTGGACTTTATTCATGACAATCGTTTCCACAATGTCAGATTATTGGAGTAGTTGTCGCTGGCTCTGTTCTTGCTGTATATCAATCGCAGCGTAATAGTAAGTGCCATCATGGATATACTAGGCTATCTACTCTCGTTTGGCAACCATCCTTACACTACATCAGGTAAGGTGGAGGAACTTCAAGTCAAACGAAATGCACTCGAGGACGTCAACCGGAAGCAACAAAATCTAGCTCACCTCAAAACCGAGTTCGATGGCTTCAAGCCTGATATTTCGTTAATTTGCGAGAAGCTGGTCTTATTTGCCGAAATATGGTCTTCGGTGAGTCTATCCGTTCAATAGCAATGTTACTATCGGCTAATACGAGCAATGTAGGTTCGTAGCCAAGCTGTACAATTCCAGGAGCATATCAAAGGAGGAATGGTCGCACTTACAAGCCTTGTAGGCCTTTTCTTTTCCCGTTTATTTATGGGTTGCTTGACTGATGATTTTGCAGAGGTTCAAGAGGGAGGTTCAACTCGCCAGAGCAGTATCTAAGCCCCTCATGGAAGGTCTGGCGAAATATGCCACTGAACTCGACAGCCGTGGTAAGGCAAACAAGTAATAGTCCATTAGATGATGTAAGATGATGTATTGTACATACCCTCGCTCTCGTTATGGCGTGAACGTTGAATATACTCAGTTCTGCTGTTGGGCCTCTGATAAACTCGCAATTCGGAACACCCACTATCCACTTAGGCAGTTGTTGATGAGGTTCAAAAACGATAGCTGTTTCACGAGACCAATCAGCGTGAACGCGCGCCCGATGTGCCCGGGCGTCGTGTTCATACCTGTCTGCCGCCGCACTGCAGACAGAGGTACCCACTCGCCGCGTTCGAGTAGCGAAACCTGTTCACCGCGCTCGGACAGCGACACCTGCCCACCGCGTTGCGCAGCGAATTGGCCCGCCGCGTCCGGGCCTACACTCACTGTCCCAATTAGGCAGTTGTTGGCCACTGTGAACCGACCGTCACCGACGTGACCACCGTTGACAAGGACAGCACCAAGCGTTGCTCTAGGAGTATCCTCAAATTTCGACTCTTGGGATCGCTTTATTGATTTATTTATATTCTATGTGGAACGCTGGTATTAATGCGAAAATTTTCAAGTATCTATCGTGCGGGAAAAGACACTTCAACGAGATAATGGGCGGGCGACATGTCTCTATTACTGGACAGGTTCTCATATTCATTCTCTAGCCTCAAGACGAGAAATGGTGCGTCATATCAATCTTTCAAGCCCTCTCTTCTTTACATTGCCCTTATGCCACAAACAGCGAAATGACTTCTCTATTCAACGTCACGAAGAGCAAACAAAGTTTTGCGGATCCGTTAGGAATGGAAATTGAGACAGCTATCGTGCGTTTTCAAAAGAGTTGAAAGTCACGACCTTTCCTCACTAAGCTCCAACACAACTTCAAGATTTCTCATTTTCGGGCTATTCAAGGGCTACAGCTTGATTCGAGCTCTCGTGATATAAGAACCCCCATACCAGGTATTCAATATCGCTGTTGCGGATGAGTCCGCATTCCCAGCTGGAATCCTAGATTACCGACTTTCTGGATCACAGAGTTGTGTCTGCTTTTGTTACTCCAGCTACACATTGCCGCAATTTGTTTTGAGCAGCTACGACCACGACCAAGGTCCATTTCCAAAATGACACACTTCCGTTTGAACTTTCTGACCGAGGTCTTTGGAACGCATTAGGTTCGCTCATGTATGTTGTTGAGGCGCAGGTATGCAATTGAATTAGTTGGAGTAGTGTCGCGCAAGATCCATTTTGTCGACAGAATGGAAGTTTTTTGGAGCATCCCCGAAGTCCCAACATTTGAATAGTCTCAATACATCCATCCTGGCTACCAATGCCTAACAACTTCTTGGTCAGGCAGGCACAGAACTAACAGCACTCTTCAAGCGTTCCTTGAACACCAAGGGTAAGCTTGCTTCCGCTAATGTCAACCCACGATGTGCCCTGACGCAGGTGGTCAGGCCTCAGGGCGTGTTTCAGCAATACCAAGAAAAAATGGAGGACTCTGTTTCCCCTGAACTTTGTATAGGATTCTAGGCTGCTCTCAGCCTGTAAACGAGAAAATGTCGTCAAGGAGGGTGCCTCGCCTGCGTCCCTCCTACACCTTGACATCGGGACGTGCCTCTGCGACATGCAGGTCCTTGTGACGCGAGCGGGTCCGAAGTGATTCCGGTCATTGTTACTCATCTGACAGGTCCTTAAAAGACAGGAGATGAATCGGTACCTGAAGAAATGTTACTTTGGTTAATCTACTCCAACACAAGTCATCATCTACACGACTTAGCTAAGTCGAATATGGAAAATGGGCCATATCGCACCCTATGCAAGACCCGGAATCTTGAAGCCCACTCCAGATAGGACAGATGTTTTGATGATGTCAAGTTGTCAGTGTCCTCCAGGGTCCAGAAACTCTGTAAGAAAATTATCTAGCACTCCAATGTTCCTCGCTGGTGGGAGCTTGACCGGTCCAGTGTTCAACAAGATATCGGAATTATGATCATAGCGATAATCCATGATTGACGCGCGTCGCATACACGATCATGCGACCAAGGCCCTCCAGAGCTTTTGGAACTATCCTATCAGACGTGTTCGCAGGCCTCCTACGGAAACTACGCGCCTGGAGAACTTGACCCTTTGGCTCAGCATGAAGTATCAATTCGGTTCAGCTGACAATCCAATTCAGCACATTGCAGGTGCCAGAGGACCTTGAAATTCATCTCGGCCGTCATCTTGCTCGCATTAAAGCTCGGTTCACTCAACCACTTGGAATACAGTGCCATTGCCTTACCCAACCCCCACTCGTATTCGCGTACTTCAGCCTCTTTGCGTTCGATATGGCGACTACATCTCCACCATCTTACGAGGAAGCCCTCGCAGAGGCCACACGCTTGCTAGCCCAACCTCTCACCGTCGACGAAAAGATCGAATTCGCCAAAGCAGCCATGAAGGTCCTCGAAGACGACGAGCAGGTCGAGCAATTTGAAAAGGATATCGAGAATGTTGGTATAGCCGCCATTCAGATTGACCAAGCCTTCGACCGTGTCAATCGCGGCTTCAAAGACATGGTCGACAATCGCGGCCGCGATTTCCCAGAGCTTGCCGGTTATAAAAGGGAATGGGAAGGCTATAAGGAGGTAAATATACCAGCCATTTACCATTCTCCTTTCGAGTTTGCTCACATATAGTTGTTTCTAGCGCTGGGTCAGGTACCTGTGGAACTCCCGGGATGTAGCATCCGAAATGAGTGCAATCCTCAAACGTATGACCCAAGTTGTGTCCGCGGGTTCTACCTTTTGACGGCCCTTATTTGTAGGATATGACCAAGTCTTTCTTGACTTGATTGAAAATATAAAGACTGATAAGGACCGTGAGGACATAATCCAGGAGCTTGCACAGTTTAGCGTAAGTTCACGAAGATTCTAGGTTGATGCATTTTATTGACTATTTGCCGTGTAGGGAGAAAAACACGGAACTGCAGCGCAAATGGCGATCAATTTCAGGAACCTCGAAATGGATGTCAGGCATTTTGGCGAGAGATTTGAAGCATACTTAGAACAGAAGAAGGTGGAACTCGACGTACTAGCGACAAGCTTAAAGGCCAATATCGATACACTCCAAGGACAGATCACGAGGTGTGTATTTCTGTCTCACTTGACGCTGTTTGTGTTAACAACTCACGCATCTTCGCAGCTGGAATGAGAAGGCATGTTTTCAGTCTTATTAAGATTTTTTAAAATCAACATACGAATATTTCATCTAGATTACTGCTACTCTTCTTGCAATGGGTGCCACCTTAGCATTTTCAGTATGTTTCCAATTCTTGATCCCGTGAGATTGAATAACGGTTCTTTTTGGCTGCACAGTTCTGGACCTTGATCATCACCGGTACAACTCTCGCGTACTTTATTGTCCAACGCGTCAGTGAGTGCTTAAAACCGGGCTGATGATGAGATTAGTGTCGAAACGCTTTGTACACATTTCTAGAGGCAGAAAGGGATCTCAACGCCAAGAAGACCGAACTTGCAGAAGTCAACCGCAAGCAAAGGGCACTGGCGGAACTCAAGACCAAATTCGACGGTATGAAACCAGACATTGCACTTATCTGCGAGAAGCTCGTGATTTTCGGCAACATTTGGCAATCAGTGAGTCACTCGTGTTCATCCGACCGAAGTGATTCTGTGCTGATACAGTCGATATCAGGTCAGCGCTCAATGCGCGGCTTTCGGAAAGCATCTCGAGAAAGGTATGGACGCCCTTAATGACGAGGTAAGCACCCGAATTGAGCCTTGTATTGAACGATTGAGCTAACCGGAGCAATTAGGAATTCCGGCTGCAAGTCAAGCTCGCTAGGAAGACGTGCACTCCCCTTCGTAACGGGCTTACCAAGTATGCGACATCGCTCGATCGATCTCCTCTCCGTAAGTCCTGAGGCGCTGGCAACTTCGAAGGGAATACAGGAGGATCCCGTGTGTTTATTGTTAATTGTGTTGTGCTACTATGTCCGTTATCCCATCGGATATAAATTTTACGATCGGCCCATACACCTTTTCACGACCACCAAATACATGAAAGCCGCCAATGTTATTACCTCTGATTTTCGTTCTCATGATATTTCCCTAGAGCCTAAACAAACACGTAGAGGATCAGCATCACAATCGAATTACCCATATGACCCATTATAAGCATACTACTTAATATCAATCGCACCGATATATCTGACAAAATCCAACATCCCCAAACCATCGTTTTGAGATCAAGGCCCCTAGTTCCTGGTAGTTCCCCTTCACTCTTCGGCTCGGGTACCTCGCGGCCAACTTTGTAACTCTATGCACATACATGTTGACCCAGGACGTGGTGTCCAAAAAGCCATGCGTTGATGCTTGATAACGTTTGGGCCAGTCTCACTAGCGTCGGCTGTGTATTCCACATTCCTAGATAGGGTTTTGGTACATTTTGGATGGTATATTTTGGATTCCTTGCTAAACGTACTGCCCTACGATTGCCAATACCTTTGAGGGTTGAGAAGCAATGTGCTGCCCGATGAGACCAACGAGGGCGCGTCGAGATCAGGGCATTTAACCAGACACGGCGCTGATTCTGAGGTCTACGAACGAGCATTCATTACTTGGGAAAACTCTGATAAACCAGTTAATGAAGCGCGAAGAGCGTAGTAATTAGACATACCGCCACAGAAAGCCCTCGCAGGCTAGCAGGAACGAAGTATCCAATCATGATGATCTTCCACGAGGCCGATAATTTCTTTCGATGGTCTTCTGCAGCCGCATATCCTCCTTCTGCATTTTCATGAGCAATGATGAGAAACCACGCCTTCTTCCCGCACCTATGCTCTGCGGATAGCTCGCCTTCAAGCTTCACCAGTCCCTTTTCGGCCGACGAATGCTCCGAACTGAGGGTCGATTGAATTGCGTATACGCCATCATTCGTGCAAAGAGCAGCATCAATACCAGGATAGTCTGCGATCGATGGAAGATAATAAAATGGTGCTCGAGTAAACTGGAGCCTTCCCGCGGTAGTGATGATAAGATCAGGAGGGATAGGTGTCAAATTTCCAGGCGACACTGTAGGCGCGGTATACCATGCAAAAGGTGTGCCCCCATCTGTCAGCGATGTATGGGCTAAACGTTCGAGCAAAACTAGCAATACCACATGAAGTAGCATGTCGAGAAAACTGCTGGAAGAGTGTGACTTGTTCAGTTGCGGTCTTGGCAAGTACAGCTTTGCACATTTCTGCGGAGTCCTCGGCGGCTGCAGGCACGAATGATTTATATTCACCTCGGGGCAAGTCGGCTTCGGGTTTGGGGCGTATCCACAACACAGGAGAATAAGCACTGGGCATAGATGAAGACCTAGCCAACAGGCTCGATGAGGCACGTTTGAAATCTTCCACAAATGCTCGTGCAGCATGCTGGATGGATGCAGAAGCTTGTTGTACTGCGTATGGGTCTTTGTAGGCTCGAACAAGACAACGAGGTGATGGACCCCATCTAGAGGAAAAGTCAAGAATCTTCTGGATTGCGTGCTGCCCCCATAAACAGTGTCTATTCATAGTCAGCTAAGTTCGGCATCTGCCAGTATCAGAGAGCATACGCAAGCGCGGCGAGTTCATTCTTCTCCCAAACATCCATAAAGGATTGCCTTGCCGAAATTTGCTTCATCCATCCTTTCCAATGAAAATCACAAGAAGCAGTCTGGATTACGCGAGACGTGGCTCCATAACTGAAGGCCCAAGCAGGTATAGCGATATCAGGATGAGAATCAGATAGACACCAGACATCAGGGTGTTTAGCGAGACAGGTGGATCTGTCACTTAATGATGTGGTGACATTGTGCTCATCAAGTAGAAAATAGAGGGAATTTTGTAGATGAAGAGCCACTGGCAAACCAACCCTCATGCGTTCTATAAGCAGGTAGACCAAGAGGTACGATTTCCTTTGGAAGCCGCAGTCCGTACGTCATGTTGCAAGTGACATAACACAACTTTCACTCACCTATCCCTGGCTGCCCGATAATAGATACACCTTTAAGATACTTCATGGTCGGGCCAGACTGGAATACGCCGATCAAGTACTCCCATGCATTAACGTACTCCCACCAAATGAGCAGAAAGGGTTCAAGGGAGAGACCCAACTGTTGGACAGACAGGCGTGCGATGGGCACGCAGGTCGAGGTACTTGTATTCGTGTGTTCCACCAGCGACATTGACGACCCCTGAGCCCAGAAGAGCGTCAGGGTTCATCCAGACAGCGTCGCGCAGGTCATTCAACGCAGCTATATGATTAAGTTTAGCATCTACAAAACATGATCAGTCGGATGGCTGTAAACAGAGGAAAATTGCGTACCGTAGCTCATGTTTAACGCGTATAGAAACAGGGACTGATATGCTCGTCTCGGTCAGCCACAAACACACTGTGTCGTTCCGAGCCGCCTGGGTCGAGGGTCATGTGATTTACTTACACCGTGCCTTTGCCAATCTACCCTCCTCCTCACAGAGACCGCTCGTCGAGTGAATCGATCTTGAGTTGGCTCGCGGAGACAATACACAGAATATGTAATCGGTTCTGAATGGCAGCGGATGAGTTGAACCAATTGAAGTGTCTACATGCAATAGGCTTAGACGGCGTTCTACCTCAAGTTGGCGATCTCGACAAACTGAGCTTCAACTTCGGGGAATGTGCAAGCCGTCGTATATGCACGGCTTCAGCCCATCAAGAACCTAGTTTCGGCTTACTGATGGTATACAGCTGTATAAACGGCTCTGTATCACTTCATATTTACAGTTCCTCTAGACAAGTTTGTTCCTCGAGCGTGACGAGACAGCTATTGAATTCTGAGTAGGTTGTAGAGAAGATTCATTATTCAATAGGGATATATAATTAGTTTCAAGAGGGAGAAGGCTGCTATTGATACAAATTTTAGAGTGTGTGTATGGTTGTCAGCTTACCACATGGCACAAGCCGGCATCTAAGTGGTATATTGTTTTCCATGCATATTACGGGTATCAGGTGGCTCGCCCCGGCCGGAAATCGGAGACCGATACTTCAAATGAGTCGTCCTGTTCTAACGTAAGACACTGAGCGGCCAGTTCATCCAGGAAATATTGCTTTGAGGGAGAGTAATCTGGGACTTTGGTAGAAGGCCTACGATGGTCGCCCATGCTGACGTAGTGTAGCTTCCGGATTGCTGGACGGAGGGGACAAATAAGATTTCGGGTTCAAGATTGGTTAGTGCATCATGAATACTCACGGCGTTGTTTCCTGAGCCGCACGTCCTTGAACTTGATGCGCCTTCAATTTAAAAAAAAATTACTGATATATACTGGCATGGCGTTACAATGGACTTACATCCGACTGAAGCCTCGATGTCGTTGGATTTCCGATGTCGACATTCTGCCGTAGGGGTCAATGACCAGCATCTGACATTAAAGCAATGAGTGTCTAAAGGCGATCAGATGCGGCCTTACTCACACCTTGGAGGAGATCAGACATATCCGGACGACCCATTACTTCAAGGCGCGCAAACGTTTCCTCAACACGAGCACTTAAGCTAGCCAGGAACTCATTCCTCGATACGTTTGGACCCTTCACAAAAGATGACTGCACATCTCATCAGCAATATACTCCGGCTGCGATTGACCCATAGTAGCACGCACTATACCCGTGAATACCTCCGCAATCACGACGCCGAGCGACCACAGGTCTACAGACTTGTCATACCACTGCCATCTCCGCGTAGGCTCAGAGAGCAGCTCCGGAGCGGCGTATTCGTCTGTCCTGATCGCGTCGTCCGTATCGCATCGACGGAGAACTCCACGGTCTAGTTCGCGGCATGCGCCAAAGTCTCCCAGAAGGCAGTGCCCTTCATTGTCGACGAGGATGTTTCCTGGTTTGATGTCATGATGCACGAAGCCTTGTTTATGAAGCCACTCCAGCGCAAGAACCTATCATGATGCTAATTAGATATCGCTATACGCCATCACAAGTGGTCGACGCGTACCAACTCTGCTGTAAGGAGCCATACCTCCTGATCGGTGAGGTAGCCTACGTATGACCGCAGGTCTCCTCCAGGGCAGAATTCCTATCAAGGAATGTACGCGATTAGGCCCTATCTCGCGCACGGGTAAAATATCAGCCCACCGTCAGCATATGCACGTAGCCCAGCGAGGTATGCCACGCCCAGAGCCGGTGGTCCAAATATGGGCGGAGCAGAAACGGCTGTGGCTCCTCCGCGAGGCGCTGCAGGATTCTCAGCTCCGCCACAAGCCCACGGCACTCAGGCGGCGAGAAGTCCCTAGTGTAGTGCACGACCTTCATCGCCATACTCTGACGGCGCACGACGTCCAGGACAAGGTACACTGCCCCAAATGCGCCTCCACCAAGGTATCCGCCCGGGAGAAATGGTTTTGTGGTCGGAGTGACCGCGTCGGCGCGGCCACGCACCCATCGTAAGGATGAGGCGGGCCACCATATAGACGTCTTGTGGGTGCTCGGGCCCGGTGTCGAGGTGGAGTTAGAGTTGGATACGTTACCGAGTTGGAGTGTGGTTAAACCCTTCTGGGTATCCCTCTGGGCTGTTCGTTTCACGGTCGCCCTGTACAAAGGGAGTTGATGAGATTGCGGCGTATGCGAGAAAAATAGCATATACCTGCGTACTGCTGATTGCACTCGATTCATTACACCCTTTGGCGAGGATTTATCACTCCCATTGGGCGAGACTGGCTCAGACGAAGAGCTCGATCCGGCATCCGCAGTAGTAGACCAGTCATCGGCCTGGCCTGCTCATTTTGTTCGTTGTACAACCTCGCAGACAAAGAGTTGCGAGATGGAGCTCACTATATGCCACGGAAGAGCGCAATTGTTTAACTTTCTCGTTTGTTGGGCTATCGGAAGGACCAGAGGCATCGTGGCGAGTGTTCTGCAATAGACGTTTTGCCTTCTTGATGAAGCTTTCGAACATAGCAGAGGTCGTGAGAGGTCGTGATATGAGGATAATGGGTATACCGTAACGTGCCCGGCCACCCTGATCGAACGCGTTGCTGTCACTTTATATGCCTGTCGCCACCGGTGGTCAAAGCGTCGCATCGAAATCCTGTGTGCGCGCCACTGGGACAGAGTGCATATGGGCCTGCTAAAGCGTGGGCGATAGGATGAGTGGCGAAACAAGACCTATGCAGCGTGCCTTGAAGGACAAGCATGTCCATCACGGGCACCAGCAAACAATAGTCACGTCTAGGCAAGTGATTAACGATTCCACAGATTGATGTTGCGCGTTATAAAGATGAGATCTTGTTGGAGCACCGATAGCAGCTTGCATTGACGGTTTCACCAAGATGAATCGCACTTACATGCGAGCTATAGACCTATCAGTTACCGCCACACCATAAGACTCGAGTGGCGAAACCCTATATGAAACCAGTAATCCTTCAGTATGGCAAAGAGAACTAGATTTTAAAGGATCTTGAGTTGTTCGAGATATTACTGACAGTGCACTCTTCAGGAATCTGCGGCTGAGTTGGCTTCGCATGATGACCAGTAACCACAAGAGGGCAACCAAGATCGATGTTCGGACACAGAGGTGATTGATACCGAAAGAATACAATACAATGCAATAGAAAAATGGCTTGAGCCATACATCTTCATGCAATTTGAAGTGTGAGATGGGTTCCGCAAACCAAACTACAGGCATTGGAGGCAACATAACGGCGCCTGGCGAAGAGCAGGGCATTCACCCACGTGACCGTATGCTTACTTTCGGCCTCCTGGCCGAGAGGTCTACATATTGCTCCGACGCCGCTTTCTGTTTCCTCCCTCTTGGAACTTCCGCTTTCCTGTCTTCTCTACCACTACCATCACCTACAAACCGTTCTGCGACGATGGCTGCTGCACCTACAAAACAAGCAATCCTTGAGCTGTACAAGAACACCCTTCGCACATCGAGAGCATTCAGCTCGTACAACTTCCGGCAGTACTTTGTGCGCCGGACAGAGGGTACCTTCAGGGAGATACAGGTGAGATATCTATACTTGTGACAAAGTCACAGGTGGCATCATAAGTGCTAGTATTGACGACGTGAGACACAGGAAGAGACCGATCCTGCCAAGCTGACGACGTTCTACAATGACAAGACGAAAGAGCTAGAGGCTCTTAAGCGTAGTGCCATTGTCAACCAGCTTTATGGTGGCTGGAAGCTGGTTGTAGAGAAGGACAGTGTAGAGAGAGAGCGAAGCGATAACTAGGCATTGGGATACCATTCACTCACGCCAGAATTGTATGTTGATGGGCTCTTTTCCAACATCGTACTGAACATTGATATCGTGCGCATGACCTTCATAGTCTATAGTGCACTTGGCTGTGCGCTAGTGGGAGCGACTAGTCCGGGGTCCGCTGACGTTGTATATAAGTAAGACGTGTCGCATGTATGTCTTGTGGTGGTATTGTTAGATTGACTTTTAGTGTTCTTTTGCAAGACTGTGTCGGATACTGGGATTTGCATTCTTCCCGTCTTTGTACCATCGCGTTGCAGGCCTGCATACATTGATGTTTAGTTGATGTTAAGTGATGGCCTTGTCCGAGCCATCTTATCAGATAATAGTCGGTGGCTACGGGCGCTCACTTGAGTTGGGGTGCGCGTATACTTTTGGACCACCCATTGTGCTTGAGCCACTCGTTGACGGCACTCGGTACAACCGGGCGACATTCTTCTGTAGAAAGTCCCTGTTGAGCGTTGGTAATCTCTTCATGTCTATAAAATAAGTGGGTTGATCGACCCCATCATAGCTCGCCACTCATCGCTCATGCGATTGAAATTGTTGGAATGCCGCCACGAACAAACGACGGGTCTTCCAGTACAAAATTGGAATGTTCAGGAGAAGTTAGCAGCCAGGTGCGTGTGTAGAATCAAGGGTTTAAGACTCCGCGAGCAAATGCGAGGGTCTACCACAGCTCCGTCCGCCACACCTGCCACACAAATCATTGGGGTCTTGTCCTAAAATGGGGCCTCGGGGAAATTAAAACCTATTGTTCAAATTTCCCCACTGCTTCACTTCAACCTCCAACGCTTGGGCCGTCCATCCACAGACTTTCCTGCAGACCACACACACTATTGCTCGCCACATCCAACGCTTTGACCTCGATCATGGCCCGCATATTATTGACCGATGATGCCGATCCAATGGTATGCGCTTTTCAGTGGCCAGAATATCCACTTGCGAGCTGAATGGCCCGTTACACTCCAGCCCGCACAAAAAATAGAAAACACCACGGCTTCTCACAGATGCCTTTTCATCTCAGAGTTATTTGAAGCCATCGCTCGCCACGTATTCTGCGATGGGGAAGGTCGCGGATCCATTGTGAGTCTCGCGGTGACCTGCATCAGTTTTCGCGATGCTTCCCTTGGCATCCTCTGGGAAGAACTGGATAGTATCGTCCCATTGTTCTGCTTGCTGCCTCGACATGTCGTATCTAAACATCTAGCTCTGGACACCGAAGAGTTTACGGTAGGCTCACAGGTCTCTCAACTGCCGATATACGTTAACAAAATTGATCAAATGTAGGGTTGGCAATGGGCCTTTAGCAAGCCCAGCTCTGACATGCGTCGTATAATGTATTACAACAAATTTATCAAGCATTTCCATTGGAAAGGAAGTAGTGAAATTGCCATAGAACCTCTTCGATGTTTCTTTGCAGCTTCCTCAGCTTGCACCCTCTTCCCTCGTATTAGGTCCTTCCACTGGCACGGTTGGGGCTTCCGTATGATAAGGTCGCCCTCAAGTTTTGTCAATTCTCTTCTCGAAGATCTGCGCATTTCGGCGGACAAAGAGGATTCTTTTGCCATCAGCTGTGTTCTGAACTCGGTACGGATGTTCTGTGACAACCTCCGTGTCTTCCACTTGGTTCCTCGCGGCTGCGAACACACACAGAAACGCCCACACCAAGGCGAATGGCGATCTCCTTACACTGGGCTTGTCGAGGATCAGGTTTGCGCCTTGGTTTGTCAAACAAATCTCGTCGAATTTCGATCGACATGTGCTTTATCGGTGGAGGGCATCGTCGCGTTAGCACGAATGCCAAATCTTCAGAGAGTAGAGCTCCGCCTGCCGGAAGACAGCCGTGATCAACGCGAGGTTGTCCGCCAGTTTCCTCAATTACCTTTCATATCGGTGAAAGAATTTCGTGTACACACAAATTTTCTTGCAGGGCCGACACTGGACTTCCTAGGTAGCGCACTGATCAGTGGCACTCTATCCCTGTTTGCTATCTGGGTTTTTTATCCGCCTAGTGAGAAAGAAACGAAGATACTCTGCAAGACGCTCCGCGGTCAGTGGAGGCCCCGAAGATGTCTCCATCGAATCTATTGCTATCTCGGTCACCAGTCATTCTTTCAACCACCGGACCCTCCTCAGCTTCCGGTCTGGTACGTCAACTTGGAAGTGATACAGCCCTTGCTTGCGCTGCCAATAACGGACATAGTGATCTACGCAGCACACGTCAAGTTCGTCACCCGGCAGCATAACGAAATAGAGTCCTGCACAGAGATGGCGAAGGCGTGGCCGCACTTGAATACCGTTTGGATGATGCCCAAAGATTCGGATGACATGACGCCCCTCTCGGCTATGGTACCGTTCGTGGAACATTGTCGTGAGCTCGAAAACATTGGCTTTTGTGTCGCACCGTCTCCGATACCTGTGGTCCCTGATGAATGGACATCCTCTTCTCGCGTCTCTACACATGCTTTCTTCTCTAGTTTGTCGGCAACTGATGAGGAGAGTGATCACATCAACGACTTCATTGCGATTCTTTTCCCTATCTGGGGCGCAGAACGCGCCAGACTGAACGAAGAGCTCGCCGAAGGCCCTGACGCGCAGGAGCTGCGGCGGGGAGAGGAAGATGCCGAAGATGAGAATGATGGCATGGATGAAAGCAATGGCGAGCAAGACGTGCTTGTAGGCGACGATGGCAATGGCACGAGTCGCAGCGAAACTCGCGGAAAAGTTAATCTGCTTACATGCAGCTGGAAAACATTGCTTAAGAAGCTTTCCAAGGTCCGTGCTCCGTGGTGAATTATGAGTATCTTCATTGAGATTGTGTGTACTTTACGATTTTTCATTCTCACCCATGCTCGAAGTGTATATGTTGTAGCCCTGTACTAAATCTGCAACATTTAGATCTATGACTACATAGAATGTATTGATGCTCTGTATTTCGCCTTTGCTATTTCGCCCTCGTCTTGTATTTACGAATTTTGTTTGAGTCAAATTGTGATTATTCATGCTTTGACGGCCTACAAAACTTGAATAAAATGCTATTTCTTTTTTTGTAGATGTCTGGTCTGCCCCTTGAGCGCGTATTACTATTCGCGCCACCGCGTGCCACGGTGTATTCGATCGGCGATCCTATCAACTGCGATCAATGCCGGCGCTTTTCCGAACTTCGAAGCGTCCGCTTTGCCTCTTCGCGACGTCTTTTGCTTCCGCCGACTTGTGTATCATAGCAGCAAAGCTTACTTACAAGAACGTAAATATTACACGACCAGTAGACA
>NW_012133357.1:0-24473 GCF_000313525.1 Fibroporia radiculosa | reverse complement strand
ATACCGCCGAGAACGGCGGTCAGTGTAAAATGCACTTCATGGGGCCTTTTGGAATGCTTTGTTGCCGTAGGAGTCTGAATGTAGACGGTAAGCAGAAAAAATCTCGATGTCATACTTGTATCTGTGTACTTGGTCCCGAGGGCTGAACTGTGGCACCGATATTAAATCAGGTTCGGCCATCTAGTACGCCTCGTTGTGACCATGTGTCCTACCATCCTCGCCGCAAGGACATGACCCACGATATCAGGAGGCCGCGCAACCTCTCTTTGTACATTTGTGGCATGACCTCACTCAAGTGCCGTCCGAGCAGACGCACCAAATCCGTCCAACTGTGGCTGTCTCCGCGTCCATTGTGGCGGGGTCCGTATAAAATGGACCAACCAAACATCCTTGAGCCACTCCAGGCCTCGTTCCAAGATGCGTCTGCGCCTCAGAAACCGCACCAAGTCTCGTCAAGTAAGTCACTTTTTGCTTTAGAGTCGAACGAGATGACGACCTATCGTACGACGATGCAGGTCCCACAAGTTGAAGAGGCCAAGCTTGAGGTCGACGCGCTCTCGGTTGGCTTCAGGTGCCTGCTCATTGACGAGATATACGAGATAGTTGTGAGACTTTTGTATGGCGACGGGTGTGGGAAGGGGTCTGTAGCCGCTCTCGCGATAACCTGTCGGTCCTTTCAGCCTACTGCGATCAAGGTGCTTTGGGGGACTCTCAATAGCTTCGCTCCGCTTGTGAAGTTACTTCCACGCCACGAATGGTATGAGGTCCAACGGTGCGATGGCAGCCGTGCACTCGTACGTCAACTTGTCAGCGGCTATACTTCATTGTCTGACGATTATATTACAAAATATAGGATATCAGGTGGGGCGTGAAAGCAGCAAAACTCGACTTGACGCGTTTGCAATACTACGTCGGATTTATCAAGCGCTTCTCCTGGCGGGGAAACCTGGACGTCCGGAGTGGCGCCGTTGAGTACTTCCTCCAGCGTATACCACATTCAGTCCGCCTGTTCCCGCGAGTCTCCTCATTCACATTTACTGACGGGCTCCCGGAGGTCTCCCGCCTACTTCTGCATCGTAAAGCGTTTGTCAACCCGGCTTTACTGGAGCTACACTACGAAGCGCTGCCCTCGGAAGCGCGGCTACTAGCTGAGGCTCTCGACAAGGTCCGCAAGTGGTGCCCCAAGCTGTGTATTCTCAGAGTTCCTAGCTATGACGACTATATTCACGTTCCAACGGTCATCCCGAAGCTCTCTGCGATCATCTGCGTAGCAAACCTCCGGATGTTTGACTCAATGGTTTCAATCACGTCTGAGGCTCTCCTAGCTCTGGCTCGTATGCCTCGTCTGGAGATTGCCAATATCCGCCTGGGGCCTGATGCGCTGAACCTATGGACCGTCACTTGTCTCCCTCGGCGGTCTTTCCCTGCACTCAAGTCTATCGCGCTGCACATGTTTGATCTAGACCAGGCCTCGCTGCTCTTTCTGCAACGCATGGGATCTGAAAGGCTAATGTTCTTCAGAGTCTCTTCAGAGATCCATCCGCACAACCCACAGCCTTTGATTGCTTACTTCGAGGCTCTTGCTGCTGCGCCGTTCGCGCCAATCATGCAAGACCTCCAGCTGCAGTTCGGTCACCCGGAGTACGTCCACGCACCGCTGTGCTCTATCTCGCTCGACGTTCTGCAGCCGCTGCTAAGCATCAAGAGCCTCACCACGTTCGTGATACGGTCGCGCAACTATGACCTGGATGATGCGGGGTACCGCGCGATCGCCCTTGCGTTCCCGCGGATCCATACGCTGCTCCTCCACCCTCGCGCCGCGATGGATACGGACTACCCGCCCGCACACATGCGCTCGCTGCGGCACTTTGCCGAGCACTGCTCAAATCTGGCCGTCCTGGGTCTCTTCATCGATGTCACCGACGTCCCGGAGCTCCCGGAGGACTTCGAGTCGCAATCGCTCGTGTCTGTGTACCATTTTATCTGCCACGGGCCTGAGAGCTATGTTGGACGTGCGTCGGCGTACTTGGATGCGATCTTCCCGCGAAACGCGCTCCGGCTTGAGGAAGCGCGGGCGCACCCTGAGCCAGGAGATTACTTCGTGCCCCCGCGCGCACACTCGCCACGAATGCCGTGGACGCCTGCCGGTGTAATGGACACGGTGCGTGGTCTGTATCATCGGCGTCGACGGTCGTGAGCGTATGCGCAACCTTATTTGTGCTCCATTTACAACGTATGACACCTTTTGTCACTCTTTCATCACTCGATATTTTATAGTACTTGTACATCTCGGACTGGGGTTAATTTAGGCCGTATGATCTATGAGACTGTGCTGGTACATTTGATGTGCTCATAGTTATTTCGCTATCATTAGGTTATGATGGTATTGATTATGTTCTGATGTCTTCGTCACAATAGATTGTTTGACCGAGCTCTCCATTTGTTGGCTATTCTCACTCACTGGCACTCTCTGCTTGTTTCTCACAGTTATGACTGCTCTCGTCATGCTCATTAACGCTAGCGACCCCATCTTCATCCACCCTCATCGCTAGTGGCCAGTACTACCCACCATAATTCTGAACACAAGAAACAGGCGCTGTGTAAGGCTTCCCACGAGATACTCACCATTTGCATGTACTCAGGCGAAGTCGTGTCCACTTTGTGTAAGCACAACATCCGTGCGGTGCTTCTGTGTATCGGCGTTTCAAATATCGTACAAGTGTTTGTTACGTCCGGTGACTAACTCCAGGTGGCGAACATTCCTCTTTCACCTCTGCCGTCGCCATCCGAATGATCTAGACCACCCTCTATGAGGGGCGGATCGCCTGTTGGAGTGGCCACTTATCGAAGTGTCCTGCCTGCGCATACTGTCGGGGGAGTTCCGTCCCATCGCCCTGCAGATCAGCACATGTCCATCAACATGACCGCAAAATAGCACATCAGACACAGTACGCACACAGAACCAGCTAGGGAAGCCGACGTCAAACGGCTTCACACTCTCGAGCTCTTTGATATGCTCGGGCGTGAGCGTAATGTCTAACGCGGCGATATTGTCCATCAGATGCTCGATCTTACGCCCGCCGACAATCGGGAAAACATATGGTGTCTTTTGAAGTACATACGCGATCGCAACTGCCGTGAGAATCATGACATCAGTAGCAAAACTCAGGATTCTATGGGAATGCGCACCAGAGGTGATACTTGGTGCACCGACCTCACTGGCAACCTTCTCGAGTGCGAGGCAGACCTTGCGCTCCTCGGGTGTACGCTCCCATTCGGGATTGAAGACCGTTCTACCTGCGCGCCCGGTGTCAAAATCTTGCAGCACTGCACAGATGTCGACTGAGGCGAGCACGACCCACCTTTCTCTCCAGTCTGTCTTCGCCGCTCTTCCTCTGCGTCTGTCCGTATTTTCCCCGCGTGGAGGACATTCCACGGCGCGAGCGCCATCCCTATATGCAGGAGGAGTGGAAAGCCATTAGCTATCAGGGACTTTGGGGCGGGAGGCCAGTACCTTCGACGCGCGCCATGGGGATGATATCGCGCTCAAAATCGCGCGAGAGAATGCTCCATGCTCCTTGGTACACGACGAAGGGCGTCTTGCCGGTCAAACGCGCATACATATTGGCCCTGGACACGATCCATGCGGGCGTGTCTGAAATGCCCTATATGCACCATCCGCATCAATTGGAATTATCTGTAGTGATGGAGAACAGTATCGACGTACGAGATAGAGAACCTTCCCTGCTGCCACAAGGTGGTGCAACCCGTTCATGACCTCCTCCACGCCGGACTCCCAGTCCCACTGCCAATGGATGGAAGGGTCAGAGTCGTCGTTGTATCTGGAAGGGACTCTAGCACCGACTACCCACCCAGTGTACGTAGAGGATATCCACATAGTTCGTACGCAGCTTCTTGAGCGATGCTTCCAGCGAAACATGGAGCGACTTCATGTTGTTGCCCACATATGACGACTTTTGAGGAATGTCCGCCGCGCGCTTCCAGTTCGAGGTATACTATCATCCGCATATATGCGCCTATTAACACACCATCAGCGCACAAAGGACAATCCTCGTACGTACCTTGGTCGCGACGACGATCTGGTCGCGCACCCCGCGGCTCTCCATCCACTCGCCGAGGAATATCTCAGACGTCTCGTCCTGGTAACCATTTGCCGTATCGATAAAATTTCCGCCCGCATTGTAGAACGCATCGAGCAGCGCAAAGCTGCTCTCCTTGTCCATCTGGCCCATCCCGATCTTGGCCCACTGGTCGCCAATGCTCATTGCACCGAGACAGATTGGAGAGACGTGCACGCCCGCGAGGGGTGCGAGAGCGCGGTGCCGGCCAAGCTTGGTGGTGAGAGGCTTTGGGGGTACGAAGAACGACATGCTGTGCTGAGATGGGTGCGAATGGGAGACTGGTCCTCGGTCGGTCTTTTATCTTGGGGTGAGGGAATCATTTTTCTCAGGTTCACGCTTCCGCGATACGACGGGGTCTGTCAGCCGCTCCGGCAGGATGAGTGGGGACCATGGCGATATCGATGATGCCACATGACTACGCATGCGTAGGCGGCACAATACTAAACAATACTTACGTTGGCCGTCGGCGGTGCATTGGCTTGAGCTTTTCCTGAAGCAGGCGCAGCTGCCTGCCACTGGCCGGGGCCCGCCGGAACCGAGGGTGGGTCCCAGATGCAATACGATGAGTTGCCCAAGTGCAGTTGTTCTCGTCTTTGAAATCGACGTCTTGTTGTAGAGTATACATCCAAGAACTATAACCAAGTATACAGCTTGATTAGAATACTTTCAAAACTGTCTCTCTACTGCTTGCCTTATATGGCAACTCCACTACGTATCGGCAGAGACGCCAGCGCGTAGCCTACTTACCTCACTCTCATGACTATCAACTTCCGTCTGCCGGCGGCACCCAAGATTCTGGCCGCTTGTGATTCTCAGCAGATGATGTCTCCAGGTCAGCGAAAGGATATTTATGTCCGAGTTCACACGAACCCTCAGCCTAGGCAATAAACGTAAGATCGCGTTCGAGGTCATGTTGCAAAATGGTTATGACTCGCAACCTCGATGCATGACAGTGGTGGCTTGTTTGTCTACTTGGCATACATGTTCGCATTGAGCACGATCCAAGTAGGAAGTTCTCTTTAAGGTTGCTCCATACCATAGTGAAACTGAACCCGTAGGGAAGCAACACTAACCGGATGGAATGTTTACCCTTGTATGACTAGGTGGTGCAGGCTGTTTATCACTTCCTCAATGCCGCATAATGAGTCCCGCTACGAATGGGAGCATCAGCGAGGGTATAAGGTACAGATATAATCTGACTCACCTAATGCAAGTCAAGACCGTAGATATATGCGGTATGCAATTGACAAAGAGGTGGGGCAACTTCATGTTGTTCCTCACGTAGCTCGTCTTTTGCGGAAGGTTTGTTGTTGGTGACGATGATGTGGTCGTGCGACTCGCGACTCTCAATCATCTCTGATAACTTGTCCTGGTAATTGTAAGTGGTGTCGATGAAGCGTCCGTCCGCGCGTTGAGCATTGGGGAGTGAAAGCTATTTGGCCTAGTGTGCCGAGCGGGTCACTACCACCTCTGATCGAGTACGTATAGCAATGTGCCCTATGTAAGACGAAGAACAGCACACTCTCGCACTATCACGCATCCTGCCATGACATTGACAAGTCCCGGCATCCAGCCGACGACAATAACCTTGATTTTATAACTCCAGTTGACTATATGCGTGACATTCCCTGTTTTTCCCACAGCAATCGCTTGCCATTATGCCTCCCTTGGTAGATGACATGCGCGAGTCGCGCGCGTTACATCGGGATTGTGCTCGCCTGCACGCACCGCCTGATGTGTGCTCTATATGCAGTGAGCCCCAGGTGATAGGTTTCTGCTACGAGCAAGAAGTGGTAACGTAAAATGTGTAGACCTGGTGTAGACACGAATCAGTCTCTATCCCATCTCACGCATTGTGACTCACAACTAGTCGCGTTTGTGAGTATATCTACTGTAAGCAGTATGTGCTTTCGCTACCCCCTGAAATGGATACTAATCTGCATGTTAGTAGTACCTCACGGTATGGAGGAGGATGGGGAGTATGAATCAGGAATTAAAAAAAGTTTCGGAAAGACTGATGATGGGTGACCAGGGTCCTCGTAATTGACCAAATTTGGCAAGATGGGACATTGCGATCTGCAACTTGGAACACAGAGGCGGGTACCTATCATCGTTGGCATGTACTTAAGTCGCTCCCAGTAGGCAGTCCTTTCCTGCTCACATGTTATCTGCTTTCTTGCTAACTGTCGCCACCTTCGCGGTCGCCGCGGCCAACGCTGCTCAGACGCGTCTCTCGCCTCCGCCATATCTCAATGGCCTATCGGTAAATGGCAGCGTGTTCGAGCCGTACAACACCAGTTCGTTCGTGCCTCTGGAGGACTTGAGTCTGTTGTCGATCACAGACTTCACGACACTCCGTCATCCTGTGTTTCCTCAGCACTCGGTGCGCGTCAAAAAGTCCAACTTTTGCGACGGTTCTGTCGCGTGCGTCCATCATTCTCTTCCCCGAGACTTGGGCTGATATCCCGTAAAGGGCATATACGGGCTACATTGACGTCCAAGCCCGTCACTTATTCTTCTACTTTTTCGAGAGTAGACACGATCCTGACACAGATGACGTACTCTTTTGGACAAATGGAGGCCCCGGATGCTCTTCCTCATCTGGTGTCTTTATGGAACTTGGTACATGTCGTGAATTTCATGTCTACGTATTGAAGACTCAGTCATGTCAGGTCCCTGCAAACTAAATAGCCCCACCAACTTGACATACAACCCTTACTCGTGGAACGAGCGCGCTAACGTCTTCTTTATTGACCAGCCAGTCGGTGTCGGGTTCTCCTACGCTGAGTACGGAGAAACGGTCGTACGCAGTGACACTATCGTCCCGTTTATTCGTCTGAATATATGCCATCTTGCAGACCACAACACCAGAAGCGGCGAAGGATGTTGCCGCGTTCGTAGCCATCTTCTTCGAGCACTTCAGCAAGTTCAAGGGTCGCGGATTCCACATGGCCGGCGAGTCCTATGGTGTACGTTCCATACCCTTGCACTCGTTCGAATGTCAGCTTCGAGCCTTTCGCACACCAGGGTCGTTACATTCCGGTCTTTGCGTCTGCAGTATATGACCAGAACACCAAGCTCATTGAGGCCGGTATGACGCCTATCAACCTGACGTCCATTATGATCGGTAAGTTTATAGACAATGGACGAATCATCTGTAGCTTAAAAACAACAAGGAAATGGTTTGACAAATTGGGCAACGATGATCCCTTCGTACTACGAGATCCAGTGCAGCAACCCGTTAGCTGCGCCGGTACAAGATATCAGGTATGCATCAGCTGTACCATTTATGTCCACTGACCAGACGGACGTGTTTCGTAGTACGTGTGTGAGAATGAAACAGGCGGTACGTGGCATATCGTCATGATCTTCTCTTCGTGCCTGTTTACAAGTGCAACCACAGCTAGGCCGCTGCGAAGATATGCTGAAGACATCCTGTCTCGATAAATTCGAGAGCATCGATTGCAACGGCGCCCTCCTCTTCTGCCTCGCGGAACTTGACGCGCCCTATTATGCACGCAGTAGGTATCCACCCGCCTTTGTGTTTCCCCCACTGACATAGGCAGACTACAACCCGTACTACCTGGGCAGACAATGGTATGTCTCTGTAGATGCACATCCAGAGCACACGAGACACTGACGGTGTCTGTGATCCCAGCGACGGTGGCGTCGATGACACAATGTGCTATCCCATTACCAAGTGCGTATGAAGTGCGCCTCTGCACTTGCGCTGCACTAGACCACTCATCTGCCCACGTTCCCAGAGATATTTCCGCGTACCTTTCGCGCACGGACATCCGCACACTCCTCGGCGTCGACCCGTCCGTGCCGCAGACGTGGGTAGGATGCAAGAAAGAGATTTTTGATGCGTTCTTGGCGAAACAGGATGAGCTGTTCCAGACCCAGCTCTACATCGCGGCACTGCTCGAGCGCGGCGTGCGCGCGCTGATCTATGTCGGTGCGAACGACTACGTGTGCAACTGGGTGCGCGCGCTGCTATTTTTTTTCTTGTGCCGCTCGTGCTGACGTTTAGTGCGCTGTCACTTTTGACTTCATGTGTCCGTTCTGTGGTACGGTGGGGCGAGCAGATTGGCTCTGAGCGAATGACACTCGCACTAGAGTGGACGGGCCAAGACAAGTTCGCGGCACAACCGTTGATTGATTGGTATGTCGATGGTGAGATTGCTGGGGCGACGCGCTCTTCAGGCAACTTCACGTTTGCTTCAATATACGGAGCTGGACATCTGGTAAAGCTTTCCAGGCTAAGTTTCACATGCTCGATCGACTGATTGTATCTTGCATTTGCTGCGTGCCAGGCACCGTATGACAAGCCTAAAGCCTCCATGGAGATGATCAACCGGTGGATGGCAAATCAGGAATTGTGATGTATTATCGCTTGTCGCTTCTCTTTTCGCAGTAAGTAACATTCATGGTATCCTAGCCTGTGTGAGCCTTGGGACAGGTATCGATGGCATGTACTCTTTAGTGGGAGTGCGCTCAGTCCGTCTGTAACAGCCGTGGGCGCTATGCTCCTGCGTAGAGGACTAAATACTGTACGAGTGTTTTGTTACTTCTGCGCCGCTTCGAGTAATGAACACTCCACCCCTGCCGCCGCTATCCGGACGATCTAGATCAATTTCTATGAGGGTCGTATGAGGGGCAAATCACTTGCTGAGCGGCCGCTCATCAAAGTGTCCACTGCGCATGCTGCCATGGGGGTTCTGTTCCATCACCCCGCAAACCATCTCGTGTCTATCAGCACGATTGTATAGTAGCGCGCAAGACCGGTACACCCAGTGCGCACGTAGAGCCAGTTGGAGAGACCACACACTCTCGAGCTCCTCAATCAGCTCGGCGCGGGTGCAATGTTCAACGCGGAATTGATTACCATCAAGTGCCCTACGTTGTACCCACCGACGATGGGAGGATGTACAGACCGCAACAGTACCGTGAGGTGTCCGCGTCCTATAATACAGACGTCGAGCTGGACCAGCTTTGAGCTCATTCGAGTGTCATTCAAATGTCTGGGCCAAATCTGATTTCCACGCTAATTACTTTTGCGTTCGCCTGAGGAGAAATCTTCAGCACACGGATCAGAGGTGAGCGGTAGCGTGTATGGGTCAATCATCAAATTCATATTTGACAGGGATGCCGGATGTAATAGTACAACGTAATTCACAACAAACAAACAGGATCCTCGTGGGTTCTCTTCCGAGTCGCCCGTGCCTTGCTTAGGACTGGGAGAGAGGAGATTTATCGAGCGACGTCGCATATCTGGTAAGCCCGTTACGAAGAGGAGTGCACGTCTTCCTAGCGAGCTTGACTTGCAACCGGAATTCCTAGTTGCTCCGGTTAGCTCAATCATTCAATACAAGGCTCAATTTGGGTCCTTACCTCGTCATTAAGGGCATCCATACCTTTCTCGAGATGCTTTCCGAAAGCCGCGCATTGAGCGCTGACCTGATATCGACTGTATCAGCACAGAATGCTTTCGGTCGAGTGAACATGGGCGACTCACTGACTGCCAAATGTTGCCGAAAATCACGAGCTTCTCGCAGATAAGTGCAATGTCTGGTTTCATACCGTCAAATTTGGTCTTGAGTTCCGCCAATGCCCTTTGCTTGCGGTTGACTTCTGCAAGTTCGGCCTTCTTAGCGTTGAGGTCCCTTTCGGCTGCTAGAAGTGCGGACAAAGCATTCGGACACCAGCTCTCATCATCGGCCTAGTTTTAGCACTTACTGTTGCGATGGGTGATAAAGTACGCGAGAATTGAACCGGTGACGAACAACGTCCAGAACTGTGCAGCCAAAAAGAACCGTTATTTAATCTCACGGGATCAAGAATTGGAAGCATACTGAAAATGCTAAGGTGGCACCCATTGCAACAAGAGTGGCGGTAATCTAGATGTACAATAAATATTCGTAAGTTTATCCAAACAATCTTAAAAGGACGGAAAACATGCCTTCTCATTCCAGCTGCAACGATGCGTTAGTTATTGACACAAACAGCGTCAAGTGAGACAAGAATACGCACGTTGAAATCTGTCCTTGAAGTTTATCGATCGTGACTTTCAAATCTGTCGCTAGTTGGTCGAGTTCCACCTTTTTCTGTTCTAGGTATGCTTCAAATCTCTCGCCAAAATGTCTGACATCCATTTCGAGGTTCCTGAAATTGATCGCCATTTGCGCTGCAGTTCCGTGTTTTTCTCCCTACACGGCAAATAGTCAATAAAGCGCGTCAATCTAGAATCTTCGTGTGAACTTACGCTGAACTGTGCAAGCTCCTGGATTATGTCCTCGCGGTCCTTATCAGTCTTTATATTTTCAATCAAGTCAAGAAAGACTTGGTCATATCCTACAAATAAGGGCCGTCAAAAGGTAGAACCCGCGGACACAACTTGGGTCATACGTTTGAGGGTTGCACTCATTTCGGATGCTACATCCCGGGAGTCCCACAGGTACTTGACCCAGCGCTAGAAACAATTATATATGAGCGAACTTGACGGGAGGATGGTAAATGGCTGGTAAATTCACCTCCTTATAGCTTTCCCATTCCTTTTTGTAGCCGGCAAGCTCTGGGAAATCGCGGCCGCGATTGTCGACCATGTCTTTGAAGCCGCGATTGACACGGTCAAAGGCTTGGTCAATCTGAATAGCAGCTGTACCAACATTCTCGATGTCCTTTTCAAATTGCTCGACCTGCTCGTCGTCTTCGAGGACCTTTATGGCTTCTTTGGCGAATTCGATTTTTTCGTCGGCGGTGAGAGGTTGGGCTAGCAAGCGTTTGGCCTCGGCGAGGGTTTCCTCGTAAGATGGTGGAGATATAGTCGTCATATCTAACGCAAGGAGGCTGAAGTACGCGAATACGAGTGGGGGTTGTGTAAGGCAATGGCACTGTATTCCAAATGGCTGAGTGAACCGAGCTTTTATACGAGCAAGATGGCGGCCGAGATGAACTCAAGGTCCTCTGGCACCTTCAATGTACTGAATTGGATTGTCAGCTGAACCGAATTGATACTTCATGCTGAGCCAGAGGGCTCAAGTTTTCCGAACTCCCATTAACGCGAAGTAATTCCAATCTGAAGCTAAAGTCTGCGAGCATGTCTGAAAGGATTGGAAGGCACTGGTGGACCTTTCGATTGCATGATCGTGTATGCGATGTGATCTATCACGAATTATCGCTATGATCACAAGTCCGACGTATGGTTGGACACTCGACTTGGAAGTACGGCTACAAGCGAGGAATGTTGGAGTATTAGGTGATCCCCGAATGGAGCTTCTGGAGTTGGACAATGAGAACCGTTGTCGGATCATTTGTCCTATTTGGAGTGGTTTTTGGAAATCCCCCAGAATGTCGACAGCATTGACCGTATTAAGCAAGGCAAGCTAAATACATGTCGACTTAGATAATTAAATTCTCAAATCATCGAGCCAACGCTGTCTGAGGTATCGATTGATATAATGTTAGTAAAGACATGTTGATTGCCCACAGTATTTCACCGGCTGCTGGGAAGTTGTCAGGCACTGGCAACCAGAATGGATGGACGGACATTATTCAAACGTTGAGACGAGTCCGGTGATGCTCCAAACAAACGATCTCCAAATCTGTGGAAAAGCGGAGCTGGAGAGCAGCCGGGATTCCATGCAATATCGCTTCGACTAATTCAACTGCACGCCTCCTTACCAACAACATACGTGAGCGGACCGCGGTCAGAATGTTCAAACGGAGCATGTGCTTTCGGGTAGCTTTGCTCCTGAACTGGAGTGAATTTGTCGCCGAATCGAGGGTGACCCTCGCCGCAGTCGTAGCGGCTCGAAACGAACCACAGCAATTTGCGAGTGTGAATAGCGCAAATACAGTTCCATGTGGTCTAGAAAGTGAGTGATCCATCCGACGGGGAATGCACGCTTATCTGCAACAGTGTATTGGATAATTGGTAGGAGTTTTCCTTCTTTGCCAGAACTTTCAGAGCCCTCGAACAGTTCGATTTGAGATACCCCAAATTCGTGTTGGAGCTTAATGAAAAGGTCGTGACTTCTGATTATCCATGAGAACGCACAATAACCGTCTCGAGTTCCATTCATGTAGCACCACTAGAGATTGTTCACTCCTCGCTTATTTCATAATGTTAAGTGGAGCGGTCATTTCGCGACACAAACTGCAGAGAAGAGAGATGTTGTTGGAACGGTTGAGAGATATCGGAGATAATATGACGCACCACTCGTCGCCTTAGAGCATCAATTCAGGGACCGTATCGGAGTCATAACAATAATGTGACACGCTTGCTGTCTAGTTCAAATCGCTTGCTGTAGTAGTGTGATGGATACTTAGGCACTTCGTATCAATGCAAGTGCTCCACGAACAATATCAAAAGGTAAGTAGAGTAGAACGATTGCAAAAGTTCAACGTTGAACATTGGACGTTGAAAGCAAAGCCTAGTGCTGCTTCGCAGTCCGACGTGGATCCACGATCCGAGTCAACCAAGTGGGCCTCGTCCTCAGCCCACCACAACGCATTAGGAGCGAGACCGGTATAACTTCAATCAAATGGGGTCTGAGCAATGATTCTTTGCCTTCGCTCTGGCGTGACCTCAGTCATCCCGGTTCCGTTACGTCAAAACACTTAGCACTTGTAACAGATGTCAGAGTAATCTCTCACCGCCATCTTGTTCACGTAGAAAAACATGCGAGGCGTTCTTTTAAAACGAAATGTCCCTAGCAATGGCAGAAGGCAAAAACCACCAAGATAGAACAGAGTTTCAAGTTCACAGTCTTGAGGCGACCATTCGGACGTCGAGGGGATTATATGGAATTATCAGAAGAAAAGCAACACTGAGCATATTCTACGTTCACGCCACAACGAGGGCGAGAGTATGTAATACATCATCTTTCATCATCTCAAGGACTACTCGTTTGCCTTACCACGGTTCTCAAGTTCGGAGGCATATTTCGCCAGACCTTCCATGAGGGGCTTCGTTACTGCTCTGGCTAATCGAACCTCCATCTTGAACCTCTGCAACAAAATCAATTCAGAAACTCATGAATACATGGGATAAGTGAAAGCTCACAGGATTCGAAAGCGCAGCCATTCCTCCCTTGATATGCTCTTGGAATTGTATGGCTTGGCTACGAACCTAATGATATTGTTCATGTTAGCCGATAATAGCATCGGTATTGAACGAGCAGACCCACCGAAGACCATATTTCGGCAAATAAGACCAGCTTCTCGCAAATCAACGCGATATCAGGCTTGAAGCCATCAAACTCAGTTTTAAGATGAGCTAGAGCTTCCTGTTTCCGATTTATGTCCGCAAGTGCATTTAGTTTGCCTCCAAGTTCTCTCGCTTTATCTAAAAGGCGGTGTAAAGATGGTTTCAGGGCGAGAGTAGATGAGCATGATGGCACTCACCATCACGCTGTCTCTTGTATACAGCGAGAACAGTGCCGGCGACAGCCATTCCGAGAATCTGAAAAAGATTGTGAAAAACTATCGTCACGAATAGGGTCAAATGACAGAGATATGTACGTACGCCAAGGAGCGGGGAGCCCACAAGCGCAATAGTGGCAACCACGATCTGATTTGAAACGTCTCAGCCAGCAGCTGGCGGAATCAGACGCTGAATGCAAGCAAACCTTCTTGTCCAAACTACGGATATTCTCCATTAGCCCCGACCATGACATAATAGGAGGGAACCTACGCTTCGATTTCCCCCTGAAGTTTCGTAATTTTATCCTTCAATTTCTTCGCCTGTGCTTCTAGCTCAACCCCCTTGTCGACGATCCACTGGTCAAATTTGCCGACAAAGGCCTCGATATCACGTTTCAGGTTGAGGAAGTTTTGGGACAATTGCACAGAATCATCATGTTTCTCATCCTATAAAAGAACCGTCAATGACGATGGTAAGTCAGGTGACAGAGGAAAACGAACAATAAATTGTTGGAGCTCCTTCGTGGCATCCAGGCGATCCTGATTGGTCTGGATGTTTTCCACCATGTCAAGAAAAACCTGGTCAAAGCCTGTACCAAATCATGAATAGCATTCCGAGATATACTATGTGCAACGCACGTTTGAGAAGTGTGATGTTTTTGGACGCAACGTCGCGCGACTCCGACAGATATTGCACCCAATTCTAGTCGTTGAAAATGTCAAGATGTGTCACCTAGACGGAAGCCGAATCTCACCCCCTTGTAGCCTTTCCATTCGTGGAGGTAGGCAGAAATATCCGGGAAGTCCTCGCCGTGTTTCTCGACCATATTCTCGAAGCCGCGAGTTACATGGTCGAAGGCTGTATCGAGCTGATTGGCCCAAACACCGACCTGCTTAACATTGTCTTGAAATTTCTTGACCTGATCGTCGTCATCTAGTTCGTTAAGCGCAGCGTTCGCGCACTTGATTTTTTCTTGCTCAGTAGGTCCACCCGTCGCTGCCCAAGTGTCAATGACTTTTTGGGCATCTACAACGCTGAGGGTTGCAACGGTGGCCATGTCGAATAGATCAGAGATAAGTGCAAGCGAAAGTGCCGGTGAAGCCAGATGTCAGAGCACAGCTCTTATACAAAGGATTACAGCAACGGCCCATGGAAATTCGTGGAGATTCCGTCAAACCGAACCGAAGTTCTCGCACATGCCCAGCTGTTCTCATGATCTAACCTGCAAGACCGGTCAACCATCCCGACATACCGTGTAAGACGGTTGGAATGGAATTCGTTCAAGCTGACTGATATCTGGAGTCGGTTGGCATCGCGAACGCACAGCACCTGGTCTGCAAGTTCGGCAAAATATTCAATCCGACATGTCATAAAGATGTTCGATATGGACTTCGTTCAAGCTGGACGATTTCTGGGGTACGAAATGTTAGAATGGCCATACTCAGTGGACTCGTGTTTGCGGAGCAACTTGTTTGACATATTCAACGCGTGATCTCGTGGAGTAAAGGCTACTCCGACATTGAATGGGAGAGACATTTGGAATGGAACGCGCGCAGGCCGGACGTTAGAAATGGATGCCCATTCGCGAATTCGTTCCTGTGGATACAGAAGCCTCAGGTTGCTTGACTCATCGCAGACGCATACCTGCGAGATCGGTGTTAACCTCACTCCGAGATGTCATGGAAGGCGCTTAGAATGGAATTCGTTCATATGCGGTGATTTCTGGGGTCAGGATGTTAGAAAGGCGCTGACGGAACGCTTAAGGCCAGATGCGAATACCCACAGGTATTTGCACAGCAAGCCACTTGCGTGGCGGCTGCATGGCACCTCCACCAGCAGAGCTCCCAGCGCGTGAAAATGACAAAGCTGATATCTGAATTTCTAGTCGCGTTCGGGTGTATGTATGGTTTCGGGGTCCGGGTCCATCCTGGGGAGTCTGTCACTTGGAACTTGAGCCAGTTCATACGGGAGTTCGGTTTGGAAGGAGGTTCGATTGATCTACCACGCAGTATAAATATTAGTTCGATGATACTATGCATCCCTAGTATCTCTCGCCCCCGCTCGTCTCCTGATAAGATCGAAAATGAGTTACATCTCCCCACTCACGAATCCACGACCGTTCGTCGCTAAGATTGATAACCTTTCGGATGAGGGAATCACCATCGACAAGGGCGTCGCTCGTGCCAGACGGGATGCTGCGGACTTCGCCGGTAAATACGTTGCCAATTTTCAACTTGTCTCAGAGCTCCAAGCTAGCTTAGAGCAGTTCAGCAGCGTACGTGTCTTTTCGGTATGATACTTTCGCGACGAATTTTTAACCAGTAAAATCTAGCACTGGGTCAAAACCTTGCAAGATACCCGCGACGCTGCTTCTTCCATTTCGGCTTGGTATCTAAGTCAGACCTCTTACTTATACTCCAACTCGTACCTTGATGTATCTCTCCTGCAGGCTTTGTGGAAGTCTTCATTTCGATGATAGACGATGTCACGAATGACAATGATGTAAAGGGGCTTATCGCAGAATTCTACAGCCTGTTAGATGTTCGTTTTTCGCCAGCGGTTTCTTTGCGTTTCCTGACAAACATGCGTCTGTTTCAGGGAGGGCTCCCTTCGCAGAGATACCAACTAGATAGTACCCCAGGTGTGAAGGGCGCGTTCAACGAAATCGAAGCTCTCGTAGGTCGCGCCGTTGTCTTCCTCTTGTTGACATTGAAGCAGCCTCTCTAGGTGATCGAAGAAAGCAATCATATTGTCGACGTCCTCAAGACAACCAACGATAGCAACCGGAAGAAGGTTATTGAGGTGAGATCTGGTTACCGCTTTCAACTTCACGACGTGTTGACCTGCTGGGGTGTTATAGAACCTGAAGAAAGAGCTCGTTCCCGTGAAAGCTGGAGCCGGGGAGGTGCGGCAGGCGTTGAACAAGTACGCGGCGAAGCTCGAGTGAGCTGGCCGTTGTCTGCAAAGCAATGGAAGGAGTGGGAGCCGTGTATCAGTAACGCATTATGGTAACACCACTCATCTTCTGAGGATATTCGTGAAGAGGATTATTGGCGTGGCAGGCGAGTGCCTTGTATAGTAATCAAGAATGAGGACGGAGCATGCAAATCGCTACCCATGATGGTGGCCCATCTTCTGAAGGCCTGAGAAGTGAAACAAAAAAAAGCCCTAGTTGAATTGTGAATGATATTGTCGTGACGATGGTACTCGTTTTGACGCGGGAGTACCTTGAGCATGGACTTTGACCGCGTCTGTGGCGTACTGCCAACTTCATGACTCATACTTCAGGCCTTCAGGATGCGGCATTCATCTTGTTTGCTGTCTGTGTTTCTTCGGTGCATCCGCCGGTCGTACATTCCGCAGCTTCATTAGATGTAGTCGGGCAGCATTTAGATTGTGCGACAATTTGCAGAACTGAATGCGTTCATGGATACGGTTATGGTTTATTTGGTTATAGACATGACTTGCCGCAGCGGCAGACGCCTATCAATTGCCACCACCCGACGAAGGGGGCAATAGACGTTAGATACAAATATCCGAAGCCTGCAAGAGCGAAAGCTGAAGAAATCGTCTACTTTGCTCACAGGAGATTAGACGAGGCATCTGATGAGATAAAACGGAGAGAAAACCGAGAACCAGCCCAGTGAGGCAGGATTAGGGTTTATACGCGCCTCCCCGCGCTATGCCATTGACATGCGCTCTTAGCTCAGTCCGTGAATAACAGCACTTCCACGCAGAAATCCGGGTATTGTACAAGTATTTTATTACTTCTGTGCGGCTCCAAGTGATGAACTTTCCTCTTCCACCTCTTCCGCCGCCATCCGAATGATCTGGACCACCCTCTATGAGGGGCGGATCGCCTGCTGGAGTGGCCACTTGTCGAAGTGTCCCACTTGCGCATACTGCCGCGGGAGCTCCGTCCCATCGCCCTACGAACCGGCATATATCTTTCAGCAACACCGCAAATAGCATGCCAGACACAGCACGTACACAGAACCAGCTAGGGAAGCCAACGTCGAACGGCTGCACGCTCTCGAGCTCTTTGATATGCTCGGGCGTGAGTGTTATGTCCAACGCGGCGATGTTGTCCATCAGGTGCTCGATCTTGCGCCCGCCGACGATGGGGAAGACGTAAGGCGTTTTCTGGAGCACGTACGCGATCGCGACTGCACAGTGGGGCATATTCATTAGTGGCAGAACCCCGCGTTGAGTTGAATATCAATGCATACCAGCAGTGATGCTCGGTGCGCCAACTTCGCTGGCAACCTTCTCGAGTGCGAGGCAGACCTTGCGCTCCTCTGGGGTGCGCTCCCACTCGGGATTGAAGATCGTTCGGCCTGTTGTCCGGCATCAGAACCTCCACATCGACGATGATGAACACGACCCACCCTTCTCTCCAGTCTGTCTCCGCCGCTCTTCCTCTGCATCTGTCCGGATCTTGCCCGATTGGAGGACGTTCCACGGCGCGAGAGCCATTCCTATAAGCGCCAAGAACAGCCAGCAATCAGGCGTCGAGCACCTCAAATAAATGCGGAGCCAGTACCTTCGGTGCGCGCCATGGGGATGATATCGCGCTCAAAGTCGCGCGTGAGAATGCTCCATGCGCCCTGATACACGACAAAGGGCGTCTTGCCGGTCAAACGCGCATACATATTGGCCTTGGACACGATCCATGCGGGGGTGTCGGAGATACCCTGTGCGCCATGTCCATATCAATTGTCCACCGTGGTGAAAATGGCAACGACGTACGAGGTAGAGAACCTTTCCTGCTGCGACGAGGTGGTGCAGGCCATTCATGACTTCCTCCACGCCAGACTCCCAGTCCCACTGAGCGTTTTAAAGTCAGTATCATCAGTGGGAGAGAAGCCAACACCGAGTACCCACCCAATGCACATAGAGAATGTCGACATAGCTCGTACGCAGCTTCTTGAGCGATGCTTCCAGCGAAACATGGAGCGACTTCATGTTGTTGCCCACATATGACGACTTTTGAGGAATGTCCGCCGCGCGCTTCCAGTTCGAGGTATACTATCATCCGCATATATGCGCCTATTGGCACTCCATCGCCGCGCAAAGGTCGATCTCCAGACGCACCTTGGTCGCGACGACGATCTGGTCGCGCACCCCGCGGCTCTCGATCCACTCGCCAATGAATATTTCGGATGTCTCGTCCTGGTAATTGTTAGCGGTATCGATGAAGTTTCCGCCCGCATTGTAGAACGCATCGAGCAGCGCAAAGCTGCTCTCCTTGTCCATCTGGCCCATCCCGATCTTGGCCCACTGGTCGCCAATGCTCATTGCACCGAGACAGATTGGAGAGACGTGCACGCCCGCGAGGGGTGCGAGAGCGCGGTGCCGGCCAAGCTTGGTAGTGAGAGGCTTTGGGGGTACGAAGAACGACATGCTGTGCTGAGATGGATGCGAATGGGAGACTTGTTCTCAGTTGGTCTTATATGTGAGGATAGAGGGCAGAATTTCTCCGAGGTTCACGAGGAGGCTTCCGCGATACGAAGGGGTCGGGAAGCCGTTCCGGCTGGTTTGGTGAGGACGATGACGATGTGGGTGCCTCATGACTATGCCTGCGAAGGATAGTCTGGTACTAGACTGCAAGATGGCTTCGACGAAGTCCTTCGTGATTCCTATTACCTATCCCCAGCGAGACTCGAGGCTCACAGAATCAGAATTGAGAGACTATTTAATGCTGAGTGCGGTGGTAGAACTAGGCCCAGTAACAGAGATGCTATCTGTATGAGTTCTGCCGGCGGGAGCAACAGATAAAGCAAGACGAGAAAGGCAAAGACGAGGAAAGCCAATCAAATTGCAAATATTGCTGATTATCGCATCCGACGCGATCACGTGTACCATGTATTCGCGCGAATCTGATGACGCGTCGCACAATGGGTGAGACAAGCGGGTCCCGGTTGCTGACTCTGACTATGCACGGAGGCACTTTAAAGTCGGCTCGAGACCACGGAACAGATATCAAATGGTTGGCTGAACGTCCTCTCGGTGACTTGATTGAGACCGCTCTATTAGTCTCCAGCCGGCCTTTTTTCTCCAAAGTCGAACGAGGCTGCCTTGATAGTACCGCATTGCCCAGTGTGCTGATCAGACGAGGCGCATGCTTCTTGTCCATGTGCGGTGCACAAAGTCTCCGATACTGGAGGTAACATAGGGTATAACGCCCATGACATACCCGGCCAAGTTGCCGCAGGTCGTAGTTGCCGCGGCATCTCAAACTCCGGTAGTGCGAACGGGTAGTTAGGCAATACACGTGCAGGTTTTCCTCCGTGTCACTTGGGCCGGTCAGAACACGATCTCGTATGTGAGGTCCCCGTCTGTGGCTGTGATTGGGCGGCTTATCCGTACGCTCCTCTGTGGTCATATTCTGGAATGATCATCACCATATTTCGTAATCAAATCGAGTGTGCATGTGAGTCAAGATATCGTGATAGTCGGGCTCATCGTCGGGAGTCAAGTACCCTTGGCGGACCATGAAATCCAAAATCACTATGCCAAATTAGTTAGCTGATTGCAAGAATTTTCAACGACAGTTTACCAAGCGCAGTGTTAGCTTTGAAGAGGCCGTGGCGAATGCGTTGGACGATTTCTTCCAATGGAAGGAGCTATTACCCGATCGAGGATGAGGGGCATTGAAAACATCCGATAAGCAAGGCGTACCTCAAACGATTCAACTTCATCGTCAAGTGGCTTCGGGATGAACCGGCTTTTGTCTGCTCCCGGGGGTGTGCGCAAATCGAATACATATCTGCAAGCAGGATCAGACCCGAGACAACAGCCAGAACGGTAGACTCACTCTACCTCCGGTTGAAGCCATCCCGCAGGAGTCCTAGTATGCAGAGTCCGTCAGCACCTGCTGTGATCACGAGAGTTGCGCATACATGCCTGTAGAAGTAGCTGATGGTGCCTACTGGGCGAGCATGCTCTCGAACGATGTCCTCCTCCAAGCTGGCCTCTTCCATCGACTCCTTGACGAGGCTCTCGAATATGCCGAGGCCAGACGGGATGCCGCCAGCGACCGAGTTGTCAAAATAGCCCGGCCAGGTCTGCTTTGTCCTTGCACGCATGGGGACCCACATCCTGCACGATCGGGGCGCATCTTCGTCCGCCTCGTAGACGGACATGTGCACGCCGTACGTGACGACGCCAAAGAGCGCACACGCCGCGCGCTCCATCATGAACGCATAGTTCCCCCCATCGTCCGCCGCGTCGTCCTGGTCAAGCAGCTGGGCGAGCTGGGCCTCGGCGGTGGGCGCGTCGTGCGCTCCGAACGGGTTGCGGAACACGGGATACATTTCGTCGCGCCATTTGCGCGGGCCGATGACATCTGCCCATCGTCCCTCGTCGCGCCAGCGCTCGCACAGCTCCTTCATCACGCGTGTGCGCGCGAGGGACGTCTTGAGGTGTGGGGCGAATCCGACGCACAGGCGTCCAGCGTGCTCTGCAAACTCCCAGCTCGGACTGTCGCTGGCGCGTGTATTCTCTTCACGGAGCTGGGCTACGATGGCAGGGCGGAGGAGCCCTATGGCAGGAGAAGAAAGGTCGGCGGCGAGGCGCCATGGAACGAGAGGTTCTGCGGCGGGGTCGTTGTGGTCGACGGTGAAGTTGTCGCAGGTTTGGACGACTTGGAGGAGCGTCTGGGGCGCAGAGGCCGTTGGGCCGGCCATCCTGGTGACGACTGAGGCCAAGAAGCCTGAGAACCGCGAGCGGACTCGTCGGTAGCGGCGGTTGCCGGGAGCTGAATAGGGCAGGCGTGGTGTTCACTCTCCAGCATCGACTTGTTGGAAAGACTCGGGATGACGATTGTATTCAAACCTCCGAGACATTGACATACTGGTGCTGGTGAACAGTCATTTTGAGGCTGATTTAAGGTGTCTCTAGATGACCAGAGTGCAGCCTACTCATCAGTCACTACACTCCGAGTCGGTAAGTTCACCTATTCGATTGCTTTCGGAACGAATCTCGGAACACATCTTGGTGGTCATAGCGACTATGTATCCCAAGCTCCTGCCCAAGGAGGAGCGCAATGAAAGCGGGAGGCCTGCTTGCCGACGATGCTGTTGATGCACATTGACGACATGCCTGTCGGTTACACTGAACCTGGATACGTATTTGAACTTATGCTCATCTTCCAAACTATTTCTAGGCTGTTACACCGGCATTGACGGCTTATCGTTTCGCATGAGTTGCGGTCCAACATGCCTTTGCCCAGGCCTCCTTCTGTGTGCTTCCCAGCTCCATCATGCACGATCTCCGAGAGTGACCCACTCGAATACCGAGTTCTAGTGCGTCTCTCAGTCACTCTCGAGATAACGCACGCTGTATATCCAGTAAATCCTCTTCTGCTACAAACTTATAACTCTACGCCAGCTTGCCATATCTCCCCCTTTCCGTATTCGACGCAGCGTCTCATCCAGACAAGGATAGCCCTGGGACAGCTTATGAACGTCGTTTAACTCGTCGTCACTTGATCAGAGGAATCAGCGTAACAGGAATCCCCAATGCGTGCGTTTCCGCTGCCATCGCTCAGCAATCGCCCCTTCCGAGAGAATGGTTTTACAAAGCCCGCGGAGCGCGATCTGACTCTAGAGTGCACCCACTCTCGGCACCGTATGTGTGTCTGAAAGGTATATGTCCCCCCTCGTAGTTTGTACCCACAGTGTGCCCTGCTCACGATCTCGACATTCAAACCCCTAACCCTCTACAACAAAAGACCCCTGCCCACTATGTCCCAGTCCACAGGCCGCTTCTCGTCATTCTGGGTCCCCGCCCCCGAGCCGGAGACGAAGCTCGGCCGCCACCGCCAGCTCGCGCCCCTCGCAGGGCTGCATGTGTCCCCCATCTGTCTCGGCGCGATGAGCATCGGCGACCAGTGGGCCAAACTCGGGATGGGCCAGATGGACAAGGAGAGCAGCTTCGAGCTCCTAGACGCGTTCTACAAGGCCGGCGGAAACTTCATCGACACGGCGAACAACTACCAGGAAGGCTCGTCAGAAGTGTTCCTTGGCGAGTGGATGGAGAGCCGCGGGGTGCGCGATCAGATGGTGGTCGCCACAAAGGTGCGTGCGGACGGCGCTATGCAACGGAGATGCGCTCATGTTGGGGACGGATGCCGCGCAGTATACGACGAACTTCAAGCGCGCGGCGAACATTCCGCAGAAAACGAGCTATGTGGGGAATAATATGAAATCGCTCCACATTTCCGTCGAGACGTCGCTGAGGCAGCTGCGCACCACATATATCGACATTCTCTACTTGCACTGGGTATGCTGAGCTGTATCGCCACCCGACACTACCGCTGACGCTCAAAGCTATAGTGGGACTGGTCGTGCGGCGTCGAGGAAGTGATGAACGGCCTGCACCACCTCGTCGCGCAAGGCAAAGTGCTCTACCTGGTTGGTGCCACGTTGCTGCGTGCTATGTCTCACCATAGCTGACTAGAGCACTGTGCAGGGAATTTCGGACACGCCTGCTTGGGTCGTGTCCAAGGCGAACATGTACGCCAGGCAGAATGGCAAGACGCCGTTCGTCGTGTATCAAGGAGCATGGAGCATTTTTCAGCGCGACTTTGAGCGTGACATTATCCCCATGGCTCTCGCTGAGGGTTCGTGTCAGCCGGTGTCTCAACCTCCCGCCACTAACCCGCATGCGCATGCAGGAATGGCACTTGCGCCATGGAACGTCTTGGCCTCAGGTAAAATCCGCACCGACGAAGAGGAGGAGCGTCGGCGGCAGACTGGTGAGTATGGTGAGTGCCATTCTTTTCCTCAAGATGCTCATGAAATCTAAACGCACACATTTCGGGAAATACTAGGTCGCACGATCACTGGACCGGATTGGGAGCGCACTCCAGAACAGAGAAAGCTGTGTCAAGCGCTGGAGAAGGTCGCCAAAGAAGTAGGCGCGAAGAGCATCACTGCAGGCGTGCTCCCCTTCTACTTATACGCAATCCCAGCATAGACTGACTCGTAGCGTACAGTCGCGATCGCATATGTGATGCAGAAGACGCCTTATGTCTTCCCCATCGTCGGAGGACGCAAAGTCGAGCATCTGATGGACAACATTGCAGGGCTCGACGTCGCCCTGACTCCAGAACATGTCACGTTTTTGGAGAGCGTGCTGCCGTTCGATCCAGGATTCCCTCTTGCGATGATTGTGAGTGGTGCATGATTCGCCGTGGTCTGGCCGGCTTACCTCGTCTGCAGGGAAATGGCTCGGAATACGTTCCGATGTACAGCTCCGCCGGCACGTTCGACAAGTGGCCGAAGCAGGAGGTGATCCGTCCGGCCAAGTGAAGAGGACGTCGAGGGGACAAAATCGTCGAGCGTCGGGTAACTCTACAACAACACATGTAGTAGATCGTTACCAATGGCATCCTCACTGTGAGCGGTTCTGGAGTGTCTGGATGTCCTGCAAGCCCGAAGGAGCTATGGACGATCAAAACTGATACTGGCGTATCTATAGATGACTATTCAGAAGTTCAACAACACGACTGTCGCCAGTCTTCGTGTGCTAGCCAAAACCGCCACGATCGAGTGGTTTCACGCAGACTTGGTAAATCCGAACCGAGCACCCATAAAGTCCGGATAAATACATGTCCAGGGAAAGCAACATCAAGCCCGAGTCGAAATCATAGCATGAAAGTGGGGAATGGGTTACAACACCACGCCGCTGGGCCCTACTTCACGAAGACGATACTCGGATCCCCAGAGCCCGACGCGACGCCATCCGTCGCCTCCTGGCCCGGCATCGGCATCGGCGCGGCGAAGCGTACGCGGGCGAGCACGGGCTGCTCGCAGCACGGACACGCATCCGCACCGAGGCTCGTGAGGCACGCTGCGCACACCCGGTGCGCGCACGGCCGCAGCTCCTCCGTCGCCATC
>NW_012133356.1:31446-66920 GCF_000313525.1 Fibroporia radiculosa | reverse complement strand
TGATCTTACCGATCACACATCCGTCTACTTCACTCTACTCACTCTCTGAGCTAACAACTCACAAGACTAAGCCCCTCAAAGCTTACCTTGTCAATTACCAGTATCACAAGTGAGTACTGGGATTAGGGTTTAGAGTAGGGTCAAGGGCGATACCTTGACACATGATATAAGTGAAATGTGATGGATATGAAACACTGATGTAGGTGAAACACATTAAGCAATGATATCAGTTATACAGTTACAGGGTCAATGACGAATAGTTAGGAAAAGAAAAAGAATTCCCCTCCGACGCTGTAACAGTGTGTGCCTATCTTATCTTATCAGATATAGATTAGATATAGATTAGGTACAAGCCAGAGTATCCACAGAATAGTACAGAACCAGCTAGAAGGTTCTAAGACAAGGTTGTCAATCAGGTAACAGCTTACTAAGCAGTTCTATCAGCATTGCTTAGTGGTCAAGACCCACACATCACCTGATATTTTAGTCAGACTCCAGCTCAGGGATTTGTCATCACCACTGGTTAGTAAGATGGTCAGCAGGGACTGTTAGATAGCCAATAGCATAGCCAGTCCAAGTACCAGGGGTCTTATCTTACAGTATTAGGGGGTCTTACCCTACATGTATATAAGCCAGTAGGTCTGTGCCAGTTAGGGCCAGACTAGTTATAGTCATTTACTTGCTTCAATCTAAGCTATCCTCTACAGTAAACTGCATCAAGCCCTTTACAAGAGACTCCAGCCAGTGAGTACAGAGTTTAGGGTTAGATTTAGGATCTAGGAGGTAGCCATGGCAAGTTGTTGCGTGACAGATAACTAATCTAGAGGTATTAGGATTAAGCAGTACATTGGAAAAATGGACGTTCAACACTAGCATTAGATTGGTGCCAGTAGCAAGACCAGCACAGCTGCACCAGATAGACAACTGTATCTTTCCAGCTCCAAAGAGTTGAATAAGCAACCACATAGGCTTCTTTTTTATCATGAAGAGTAGAAGGTACTTGAAATTGTGTGCAAGCCATCAGGTACATCAGCAGCATGTCTTTTATGAATAAATAAGTGCATATATGCACACATTTTCAGAATCACATTACGGTCTTACCTGACAAAGTGGATGATGCACAATCAATAAAACCACGGCTCAGGTTATAAAAATAAAAGGGCCCAACCGGGAATTGAACCCGGGACCTCACACATTAGAGTCACGTGACATGACCAGGAATTAACCCGAAGCGTGAATCATACGACTAGACCATTGGGCCGACAAGACCTGAGGCGGGCCGACAGCTATGAGGTATGAGGCTTAATCGGACGCTCGGCATCTCATGTGACCAGGACACGCTTGCACGCGCTATTGCAGTACACGACTCGGCGAGTCTCTGGGCGGCGACCGCGCAGGCACATCCCTATGGCTGATACACCCACCTTTTCACGAACAGCTGTATTCCAAATAGACAGCCAACGCCGAAAACTGACACCGGAACGCGCCAAAGCTAATTATGTTCGTAAGAAATCCCTTCCCCTCGGGGGTTCGTCCTCGGAGTTGCGCACAGCTGCAGACTGCGTACACACTGATGCCGAACTGTTCACAATAATCACGGCCAGACCTTTCTGACGGATTCTCTCGCAGCTTTCTGGACAGCTCCGGCTGCGTCTACAATATGCCAGATTGAAGGTGGAACACGGATGGGTGCGCTTCCATACATTACTCGCAAGTCCGCTGCACTAACGTGATGAGCCCGGCTCATACAGCAACGCCAAAATTTGAATGAAGTGGAGAATCTCTATTTTCGCCATGCTCACATGCATCGACCGCCTCCTATGATTTCTGCGGGAGGACGCAGGACTACAGGTGGAAGCTCTGCAACTCTAGCATCTAGTTCACACTTTCCGGGAAACCTTCCCAGGCCAGGGAGCTCCACACATCAACGTCGTACAGCTCAGAATCCTGGCCATTCCCGCGCCGAGTCGCATTTCCAAACAACCGCCATCCCTGTGACAAGTCTACCCGGTGAGTCTTGTGATTAGCTGTGGATAATCACTAATCCTGCAGAAATCAATCCAGAGATGCCTCCGAACGATACAAACTTCGCATCATTCTCTTCACGCGATGGACTTTCACATTCCTTTGCTCCCCCACATGATGGCCAATCGGAAGAACCACGCGAGCGAAGTGTCAGCCGAAAACGGCCTACATCTCGTACTCAAGAATCAGCACCGTCCGTGACCCCAATTCATCCCTCATCCACATCAGCGCAAGACGGCACAAGTCCGCCGGATTTGCCCCCAGTGCAAGCGAATACCTCCGCTTTGGACATCCTAGAATTCTTGACAGCCCCACCAGAGTTTGTCCCAGTAGTGCAGAGCGTTCAGTACTTGCAACCGTCTGTTGGGAATGCCCAATCGCTACAAACGTCTGACTACCACCCTGTGTTTGCATCCCACCCTGCCCATACACCAGATCCCGCCTCAGATCCTGCACCATTTCCACCCCCTGCTGCTCCGCCACCCGCACATACGCCCAGCGCAGCCTACCCACCATCCTCCACACCAACCCCATCGACGTCCACCGCTGGTCTGACATACGACGCGTTCTGGTCCTCGCACTCGCTCTCGACCCAGTCTTACCGCAATGTGCTCCTCAACTCGACCCTCTTCCAACATACAACTCCGCATCCCACCCCCGATAGCGCACTATTTAGTATGCCCAATCCCGGCACACCCGGATCTCATCCTACTGGGTTAGAGTCGAGCCTGCAATCCTACGCTGCGCTGATGGCGAATTCTGGACAGCGTCTTCCCGAGGGGACTTGAACATCGTTATTTCACTGGACACCCTTGAATGAGATATCTATCACGTATCTATTTGTCTACATAGTGACGATATGCTTGCTTTCGCGCTATTACACTCACTCTAGATTTCATAGTATTAAGCTTACCTGCACCCACCAGACGCTGCACGGGTGCAATGATAATGGCACAACAGGCCTCTCTCGGACTAGCGAGCTAGAATAATGACATAAGCTCATTGACTCCATGATGCTACAAGTACATAGCGCCAGCACTACGTCAGCCCAGACAAAGCGGAAGTGACTATCGATACAAAAGCATTCAATGCAACGTGATGTGATCGTGATGCGATACCGTGTAATGCAAAGGACTCTGACATCTACGACTAACCAAGGAAACTAACCTCTCCCTTGCTCACGACGAACTCCCAGTGACACCGCCCGTCGCGCCGGTATTTGCGATGCGCGAGGCGGCGTCGGATTCGGTCGCGCAGGTGATGGACGTACCCGCGGAGTTGACGAGCGGGAGCGCGAAGCAGCTCAGGCCGGAGCCGCAGCTCGTGGTAACGTACGCACCGTCGACGCACTGCGCAAAGTCTCCGTTAACACAAGCGTTCGTGCCAGCTGTAGAGAAACAAAGGTGAGTGTTCAGGCTGAGGTGAGAAGAGCGGGCCGACGCACCAGTGCAAGACGTGCTCGAGGTAAGCGAGGAAAACTGGGCGTTCTGCTGCTGCGCCTTCTGGCCGTTGGAGAGCAGGAAGCTGCTGCTGGATGAGGACGATGTAGCGGTTGACGTGGCAGCGGTCGCAGTAGGAGCGGTGGTGGTAGTCTCCTCGCCATCGTCATCATCATCGCCGCCGCACTCCGAAGACTCTGTCTCGGTCGCGGTAGCAGTCGTGGCAGTAGCAGTCGCGGTCACAGAGCCAGAGCCAGAGGCTGCGCTCGCAGTGGCATTGCCCTGACCGCTGCCCGTGGCGGGGGTTCCGGGGTTCGTGGTGATGTTGACAAGCTGATCGCCGTCCGCAATGGGTCCAGACGGGTTGGCAGGGCAGGATCCGGGAGGGGATACAGGGGTGGTGAGCCCGAAGGGAATCGTACCGGCGGCGCCGACCTGGAGGTTCCCAACAAAGACCTGCTGGTTTGCGCCGGAGAACTGGCACTGGTAGTACCCGTTGAGTTCCGTGTTGTTGGGTGCCTGTTGGCAGTATGGAACAGCTTGGGAGGTCGGCTGCAGGAAATGTGAGCAAACGCGCAGCGATCGAGAGGGCTTGTCACTTACAGTGTTACGAGGCTGCTGCGCGAAGATCTGTGCGAGGGAGATCATGTTGGCGTTGTTGTTGAGCTGCTTCGCCAGGGTGATCATAGAGTCGGCGGCATTTTGCTGGTCACAAACGCCAGCGCCGATGAGCAGCGTCTCGAATGCATTAACAGAGAGCGTGCTGCACTGGCTCCCTCCGCCAGCGGCGTTCTGCAGATCCGTTAGCTAGAGGAATACAGGAGCATGAACATGGACATACACATGCAGCCACCCATTGCGTCGTGGAATCGGCAATGGTCTGGTCGATGCGCTTAAAGAAGGGCAAACCGTGGACGGCAACTGCAGAGAGGGCGATAAGGAGAGTGGAAGAGAGCTGAACCATGATAACTCAGTCAAGTAAAGACAACGAGTGGGGCAAGGTAAACGGTCAAGACCGGTAAGGGAACACAGGTGAATAATGGCTCTGAAAGAGGGAAGCCTAGGCAGGAGCGAGCGCAGCTCGGAGACGATGCGTACAACGCCGGGAGTAGAGGAAATAGGAGGAAAGGAGTGAGGAAAATCGAGCGGACGGACTCACGGTTTATATAGACAACAAGCGGCCATGTGGAATGTTCAACTCGAAGCGAGGACAATTGGCCAGGCACTAGCCACGGGCCCATGCTAGCGCTGATTGGCTTTGCGTAGTCAATGCAACAATACAAATTCAGCACGGACATACAAAAGCGTACAAACCATCGGCCACATCCGTAACAATGGCAACCCGGCGTTTGCCGCGACTCAGTCGACAAACAAACATCGACGTCCACCGCATTGTATTCGCAGCTTGCTATGCGACCTGGCTCGTGCCACGACCACACGCGCTTGGAGACTAATCCATAATCTGTTCGTAGCTTGACCTCGCTCGACGTCGACTCCTGATAATCTGCCCACTTTCGTGCTTGATCCGTTTTCCTAGTCTCCCTATTGGCGAAAAATGTTTACTTCGATCGAGTGAGCAAACGGATCGTTCTAGGTAGGAGGGTGGGTTGTGATCATGGGCAATCATCCTACGGCAACTTGGTACATTGAATCACTTTTGAGTCCTCGCAACGTGTCCATAGGGATGGCCAAATAGATGGTTGGATTCCAAGTGAGTTCCTGGCGCGATATCACCGGCTTGCAATGATGATATGATGATTTTGGTAATGCAGGGCACGAGAACGTGATCGCAGACAATGTATGGACCCAAAGGCCATACATTATAAGTTAGACAAAGTCGTCGTGCCCTCCCGCCACTCTCGGCTGCTTGAGTAAAGTATCGTGCGTCCTCCTGGCGGATCAGCACGAGGACGTTAGTGTGGTGGGACTTGGCGAACGTTCAACAAGTGATGAATGAACTAAGCCACCAATCGGTCGCCACGGATTGCACGTATAGCCTACCAGTCAATTGCGCATATATGCGGTGCGGATACATATCTCAGTGATCGCGAGCCCAGACAACGTTTCATGAGATTTAGTCCCCTCACAACGAGGTGCGTGTATCTGCTTTTTCGTTTCCAGGTTGGTCGCTTTTGCTAGAACTTCTCGTTTGTTCCCGCCCCTGCATAAAGCTTCATCATATCGAGCGTATGCATCATTGACGGAACCTTCCGCCGGCAGACTGCTGCTGCAAACCACACTTTTGTGCTCACATGTGGTGCATGTAAGCCCGCATCGGTTTGTGCTGCGGCAGCATGGAGAGTCTGTACGAGGGCCGGAGCTTCCTACTTCGTATACATTTGTGGAAGGGACTATAGAGTGGCCAACTTTCTGCTACAGCTGACCACAGCCTGCAAGTGGCATGCATTGTTTGGTGAAGTTAGCCTTATCGAATGTTTCGACACCTTCCCATACTTTTTTGGCGAAAGGCTCTGCATGGACCACGTCGTTTGGTCAACGCTATGCGGCGACGAATCTCTGTGCGTCGCGGAGAAATCGATGGGTCTTATCGCAAATGAGGCGTGGTTTGTTCCAGACTGTTTTCCTTCATCGCGCCTACCTAAAAGGCCGCCAAAGCGCATACCTCTCTGAGCCACATCGCTTGTCTTCTAAAATGAGTTGACTCGTTGGCAGTCGCACGTCCCACCACCCATACTACTTGTTTTTGCAGCCTTCCCCACAGTGTATCACTGTGTTCGCGCTTCATTGAATCTGCGCGTATGCATTCCCTGTATGCAGTCCCGTGCTGCCGACGCTCGCATCTCACAACCCCCGATATTATTCTTCATCGATTGCCTAAATGACCATTCGGTGGTTACAGCAGAGGGCTCGCGAATCGTCACTTACTGTGTATGGTATGTCCACCGTCCTGGTCGTCGCCGAAGGTCGTAGGCTCGGTGTGGGGCGGCGGTACGCGAGACTATGGTCAACGGAGGAAAGGCGCTATGTGCTCTCGTTACCCGCTTCCATCTCTCTTGTCGATTCGCTGCCCAACGCCGTATATTTCATAAACTTAACGTTCGGCTGGTCTGTTGGCTGGGCTTTTGCCTGCCATCTACCCCGACAATTCGCCAGCGTTGATCTCTTACTGAGTATAACGTCCTACAATGGCTATTTTCCTGCAGCTTCAATCTCCTTGCCGCCAAGCTCACGCCTGGTCAGCCTATCCTCCCGATCTCGGGGTTGACCACAGGATGAGGGTAAAAAATGGTCAAAGTATACTTGATGTACTGATTTTCTGTCGCCATAACCCCACACATCTCCAAGGTCAACGATCAGGTTGTCTGTCCCCCTTACACACTCCAACATCCCTTTGCTCTCCTCCTGCGTTTGCTCGGTTGGCTTTCGGTATCACAGATTCTCTTCCTTACCAGCATATACCCACCCATTTATGTTTATTGCCACTGATTTGAGCGTTATCGCGGCAACAGCCCTGCATACCTGCATCCTATGTCTTGGCAATTCTCCTTGCTCCCCGAGATCTTTGGAACACATCGGTTACAGCAATCTCCTCCCCACGTCAACCATACCTCTATCAGCGTGGTCAAAGAAAGTACGACGTAGCCTCCGCTTGTACGCACTAGCCTACCTTGTACGCTCGCGCCCACGACACGCTCAACGATTCATGGGCCCGATGCAGCTGCGGAGTACCGGCGTCCTCAGCGGGAAAGCGCGGGATTATGATACGGTGTGGAGGCTCGTTCGGGGAAGAGAGAATGGGGACTATTGCAGAGTGTTGGCAAATAGTGTGGACAAGAAATCCAAGAGACATACACTGTTGCGGCAGCTGAAGAGCAAGAACACCGCGCGTAGAGGAGACCTGGCTTTAGTGGAGATACTGATGTAACCACAAGATGATAGGAGTATATTTAAAAATATATATGAAAATACAAAATTTTCAGCCCATGTAGAAAGAGCGAATTCTGAAGCACCACTATAGTCACTATATCTTAATATTTACGCATTGAGTCTGGTGTATTACTAGCGCAATGACCGGCTGAAGCACTTACTTTTGCTGAGGGACTGCGCAGCTCTGCATTCATTCTTAATCGATTTACATATTTCAAGAAATGACTGCCTATAATCTACAATCAACCCGCCCCTCGAGTGCGTGTACAAATCGCCACTCCGCTGCATGGAGTGTCGCGACGCGTCTCATTATCGCGGTCCCGTGACCTAGGCGACCTGCCATCTTGGGAGAGCGCCCACTTCTTCACGTCCCCAAAAAGGACTAGCGAGCAGCATGGTTCTTATAGCGAAACGTTCTTCTCCCACCCCCGCCACCAGGAAGCCCGGCTTATGCGCCTCGACGTAACAATGGCTATGTCTCTGCGGACTATAAAACCACCTCTGATTGCACTCATGAATCTCGTTATCCTCCTAGAATCTCCGGCTCCTTCTGTGCTCAGCGATACCGAACATGCTCGACAACTTCTTCGCTGATGAGAGTCTGTTGTTCCCAGACATTCACGACCCCTCCGAGGACTTGCTTCTGCAGAATCTAGCCTCCGAATTTGATGTTACGGGATTTTTTCCGGAATTGAGTGGGTGTGCATTGCCACCTACTGAGCATGTACGTCCGAGTCGCTTCATTGCATCGATCTTTCCCAGCTTAATAAAATACTGCCAATAAGCTCGATTCCAGTGGGAACGCCAATGGCGGGTTCAATGGTCTCGAATCCTGGGGAAACACTCTGTGAGTCCGACCATGCTAATGGCAACAGTGCGCTAACACTCCCATTCGCTCAGCGGTCTTGACTTCGGCCTTGAGGCAAACGTCAATTCTCTTGAGGATCCTCCATCTCTCTGGGATCCTACTCTCATATCCCAGTATCTCATTAAAGTTTCCCCGGACATTCCTTGTACCGTTGCCAACCCCTCACCCCTCTCCTCGATCCCTCTCCTCGATCATAACTCCACCGCCTCTGATCAATCACTACATCTTAATGGCATTCCAGAAAAGAGTAATGCCTCATCTTCCCGTTTTATGCCATATCCGATCTCGCCTGGATTGTCGACATCGTCGTCGTCGCCGTATGCTTTATCCTCCCCGGAACTAGCACCATCCCGCCATGCTCGTGGGCACACGAAATCCAATGCGCTTCCGCGCAACCTTCAGAGTTCTATTTCAGATCAAGAGGTACGTCTTGCCCTTGAGGGTGGCAAGCGCAAGTGTCCTGTGTCTGGATGTTCCTACGTGTCCCCTCGCGCTGTGAAGAGTGACATGAAGAGGCATATAGAGTCACATCGTACGGTTGCGAACCAGATGAAGTGGGTTTGCTGCGGAGTGCTCGCACAGGGCGATGAAGAGGTCGTAGCATCATACAAAGGACGATTGGTGACGGGTGGGTGTATGCGAGGTTTTAGCAGAAGGGACGCACTAGTGAGGCATTTACGATGCGAGACACTTGACTGCCATAGCGATATGAATTTGGTGGAGGAGTTGAGCATGATTTGTTATGTGTCTCAGTAGTCGTGGATGTACGTGAGCCTTTTCTTGCAGTCTCTCTATCCTTGTGGTCTCTAACGCGATTAATCTCTCCTCTTCAGGGGTCAAACTACGCCTGCTTCCTTTGTATGGCGCTCGAATCTTGAGCAGATTTAGATGTACCCTCTCCCCGCTGCATTTTCACGGATCTCTTGCTTTATTCTATCAGATGTACCACTAGCCAAACCTGTATTACGCTTGGAGAATAACGCGACAGATTTGTTTTGAGTAGAGCGAAGGAGAGGTGACCAGCTGGATCTGTCGACGTCTTTTTCACTCAACCATACACAATGCCCTCCTGCGTTGAGTACATTGACCTTCGTGTGGTGTCATGTATGCGCGAGACCCTGGGCTAGTTGACAACTTGTCTTGACCTCTCAATTCAGGTCTGTGCGTACCCAAATTCCTTGGCTTACGGACTCCCCCGACAGTCTGTTGGAGCTGTTCGAGAACATGTTTATTATCAAGGTGAGGACATGCTAAGTGTTATCACGAAAGCTTTCAATAACGGGTATACAAATGATGGTTCTGGTCCACTCAGATAGCAATCACCCCCATTCGAGTGGTCGAATGCGATAAGTTTATGTCTTACCATGGTTACACATGCTTCCTATCGAGCTTCAATGACTAAAGTCTTGGTTTCGCTGTCACGTCATAATCCAATAAATCCCTCGGTTCAGGTTTTCCCCTGAAATATCCGACCGGCTTTACTACAGATTATTGATATCATTGTTTTCGGACTCGGCGGGCCAATCACAGTTGATCAGCTCAAGCTCCCTCAGCCTTAGGCCCACAGCTACCCGCTCCGAAATGCATCGCACAAGAGTGCGAACAAATGAGTGTTTGCGGAAACAAGATCCACGTGTGTGGTGTGTCCACAGGTATGGATATGTGTCGTTGATCTCCCATGTGCAAAAGGATGGAAGACAGGCGGAGTCTGTAAGTGCTCCCAAGTGACGAAGCCTTGCGCAGCTATACACATACAGAGATATGGCGCCTTGAATATTGCAGATGTCCTCCCAGGGATGTCGAGAGTCGTCTCCTGGAAATTGCCGACCACATTGATGCTGCCTTACACAACTGTTCCCGATGGTGCTATAGATGCCATCCGGTCGTGTATCTCGCTCAGCTCCTATCAGCCTCGGATAATGTAGAATATGTATGAGTATATGGTGGGACTCTAGTATGTGGTCTCCGACTATGTATGAGATGTCTCAAATGATGTCAGAGTGAGTGGGGGATTGAAGCCTCATCGTAAAGGGGGAAACTAGATCAATTAGCTCAAACCCTCACTCTCGACGGCAAGATTATAAAACACAGCTACATTCGGAAGGACAATGCTGTTCAGGAAACTCGCACACTCTTTCTTGCCCCAGTTTTATCGCATTCCACCAGATGCTTCCTTTGCGGCAACATTGTGGAGCACTTCCATTGTGTGGCCCATGGAGGGGTCATAGCTACGTAGCCCGGGTATTGCGAGAATAAATACTGTCCTTTCCGTGCGTTCCAGCTGAAATGTTGTCTACAGAAGCTTTGAACCCAACACTGCATTGTATTATAGAATTGGACAACCAAGGGAAATGTCGCGCCAGTACCGGCACCGTGACACACGCTAGACAGCGACCGCCACCGCAGCTCCGCACGGAGCAACCGCCTTTGGATCGAACATCACGGAATTTCACATGGATAGTTGGGTAATTTTTGCTGCTTCCGCAACGCAGTGGACGAATACTTCAAACTTGTCAAAAGCAAAGCTGTCCCCAGGTTCCACTGACGTGGGACGGGTCGATCTGCGGTAAACGCCGGTGGCCATGATGTTATGGTGGCCCTCGTCCACAGAAGGGCATTGCGCGTTGTTCACCAGCCGAACATGACAATGACCACGCCTCGGACTATAAGAATTGCACCTCTGTTGCTCAGTGTAGACTTTCTTCCATCCCCACAACCATCACCTCAGTCTGCTCAGCATGATCGCCACTGTCGACTTCGTATTGCTCAATGACTGCCAGCTGGATGATTTACCTCTACCTCTATGCGTCCATACGAAACGCAGTATCGAGTCCATCACACCACCCACTTACCTAGACTTTGATACCCCTGCGTCCTCTTGTCTATCCATTGATGAGAGGAATGAGCATGCACCCCATAATCTGCGCCCCAGAGCCTTTTGGGAGACATTCGATTCTGCTACTTCGATTGATTCAGCCATGGAGATATTTGGCCATGAGAATACCTTGTAGGTATCCATACAGTTGCTGTACACGTATTGTGATCTTAGTATGGATTTTTCAGAAAACTGGACCTCGGCCTGGACATTCACATTGACTTCCCTACGCTTCGGCAGAAAAACCACGACCTTATGCTTCAAGACGTGCTTTGCTCCTCATTATTAGGCCTCGAGTTTCTGGCAGACCTCGAACAGACGGCGTTCAATACCGTGACATTTGCGCCGCTAATGCAGCCTGTGGATCTTCCAGACACGTCCTCATATCGGTGGTGAATATTTCCATCTATAGATGACAGATGGTGTGATCATTCCCCGATGTGAATAACACAATTTACGCTCTCGTCCCCTTTCCCATACCCGGTTCGACGTGCGTCTACAACATTGTGTATCCATGAACGCGCTGAATTGCGTCACATACCCGAACTCGACGATGTTATCTCACATCTGTGCGCGGATAATTATTACCACGAGATGCCTTTGGTTTGGTCGTCGTCAGCGCTCATTCAACTTCAGCAAATTCTGGCTAAGACTCAGCGGGTTATGCGTATGCAGAGATGTCTGATGATAATTAGGACGAATTGACACTGCAAGGTATCAGTGTCCTGGAGAATATAATGGGACGTTATTTTCGCTAGTCCCCTCCCTCACTCGCACACGCATCCTCTCAGGCTACCGCTTTCCACCTCCACTTCTGCTGTGACTATTTCTCATGTACATGAACCTATCATACTTCCTCTGTTTATATCATTGAGTGAGTAGTCTTTGCTTGTCTTATAAGCGTCAACTTTGTAGTCCATAGTATGTCAATGTATACTCGGCATTAATTGTTCACAGATTGCAAAGACGGGAATGTTCGATATCCTGTCGGTGCACGGGGATGCTATATCATATGATAGTAGACTCAGTTGGTAGATTTGTGATACTTAGGTAGCCGTGTATTGTGAGTTTCACCATGCACAGTACTTTACTGCCTGAATTTGACTATTCAATATCAATTGCAAATTATGTTGATTGGCTTTTTTACTTCCGACTGCGGCCTCCCAGGCGCAGCTTGCTTCAATTTCAAATGCAAATTAGCTAAATTGATTTGGTAGCGCCAAATTCAGGATTGATTTTCATGTCGGTGGGGATTACATGCTGCGACATTCTCTCCGTATTAGTTTTTAATGCCCGGGTAGCGTCATCTTGGGAAGCATCACACGAAGTGACGCTCGAGAGTTGAATACGGTGAGTCCATGACCCGTGCCACCGGGTTCAGAGACGCTTATCCACGTGGCGACTCCTCGACCCCAGAGTGTCAATATCTCGTGCGTCACTTACTTGCCGCTGTCTCTCCATTCAATTCTGACCTAGACTATTGAAATATTCGTGTTTATAAGATCTATTACTAATGAATGACTTCGAAGATAGCTGGATGACCATTCCCGGTGCGTTCGAGCACAACTGCAATGCCGAAGGCGACCCACCGGTTCCCATCAATGTCGAGGACAAGCTTCAATGGTCACTCATAGACCTGGAGCGCACGGGAGGGTTTACAGGAAAGATTGCAAAGATGCTTTTGTCCGCTGGAGACTGGATCGACAAGGAAATCGAGGAGCGGCGGAATACCATTGGAGGGATAGACAACCTATGGTTTCTTCTTACCGACGCGGCAGACTTTAATCCGGTGAGCAGAGTCACTCGTAGTTGCACCTATGTGTGAGCTTACATGCGTTCTAAGGTCTGCGCTTGTACCTATACACTGAAGGGAAAACTATCTCTGGAGAAGCTCTATAGCGTGCGTGACTCTGTCTTGCGCCTATGACATGATGAGGTTTATATCTAGTCAGCCAATCGTCAAGCGAAGAGATTCCCGAAGTTCAGACAGAGAATCACTTCCGTTGGCCGCAGATTGCATGGTGCCCGATTTGCGGATGACCCCGAGTTCTCTTTGAAGAACCACATACGCGCCGTTTCCCTACCAGAGCCCGCAGGGCGTGTGGAGCTCAACGAACTGGTTAGTTAGTCCAATTTTGGAATACAAATATTCAGGCCTCAGCTCTGTCGGTAGATGGGTGAGTTCATAGCTCAAGACTGGGATCTCTCTCGTCCGCTCTGGGAGATGATCCTCGTCGAGAACTACCACGATGAAGACGGCGCACAATGCGCCGTAATTACAAGAGGGTGTGTTCACTTGTGATAACATACCACGTAACTTGACTTTGAGCAGGCATCATGCACTTGCCGACGGCCAAGGTGAGAGACATGCAGCCATTAATGTTCCCCGTCTGATTGGCCCACAGGCTTTGTTATAAGCCAACTCTACATTACATCTTATCATGACGACCTCGTGCACATGATGAACTCTTCAGCAAACAACCTGCGGGCAGCTCGACGCGGACAATTGCCTCCGTCGAAGATCCACCCCCTACTCCGATTCTTAGATCCTCTCGCCGACAACTCGCTTATCGGTCCGTTACTGCAATTGTTGCTGGCCCTGGTATTCTGGTTCGCCTACATCACTTCCACGTGCGTTTCACTTTTCTGGAGCGTATACCAGGGTGTCAATCAAGCTACCCTCTTTCTGCTGACCTGCTGGCGCATTGACATGCTCACAGGCCCGCAACCTGGTCCACGCGTGAAGGCTCGCGAGTTTGCGAGTTCGCGCGTCTTTAGCATCAGCGAGGTGAAGCTGTGTCAGCAGGCGTTCTCGGGTCCGCGCCCAGGGAGCGCAGTGGCGGGCGTGCCCAGGGATAAGCGCGACAAGGCGCGGAGCAAGGCGGGGCACATTACGCTGAATGATGTTGTGTGTGCAGTCATGGCTGATGTGCTGGGGCGAGAAATCGAGGCTAAGTCCGTGGGCCAGTCTCGCGGACCACGGGAGACGGTGAGAAAGTGGTTGAAAAAGTACTTGCCCTCACCTATTGGGTTTTTCATGTGCGTTTAGAATCAGCATGCAGCTGCCGTATTGGCGATGTTGATGATGGGCGTAGACCGATCAGCCTCCGTCAGCCGGGCGACTGGTCCATGCGGAACCTCTCGACTGGTTCGCTGGTGTACTTGAACCCGTCATTGGAGCTGACGAGAGATGCGCCTGTCCATGAATTGCATGCGCACATACATCGCTGTCGTGCGGAATTGTCGCTGCTCAAGCACAGTCTCTGGCCCAAGCTGCTATTCTATATCATACAGATGACTGGCCAGGCGCCAGTCTTTCTCCGGCTTTCGCTCCTAGCCAATCCGGCACAGCGGATGAAAACTTGGATCACTCAATGGATTACGAAGCCGCTGTACGAGCTTGCCCTGCAGTCATGTAAGGCAGAACTTCGCTCCGTTGCGCCACTAAGTCTGACGACTCTACAGTCTCTGTCGTCCTCACAAAGCTAGTGGCTATTTCGCGGATTATTCAGTATATCTTTACTGACATTCTTCCACAGTGTGCCAGGTCCAGCGAAGAATCCGATCACGTTGGAGGGTGTCGAGGTCCTCAAGTGGACCGCGCTCCCTCCTCAAGCGGGAAAAGGTGCGCCGCACACAGCGAGGGTGCAATATGACCTTTCGCTGATATGTGCATGCGGACAGGCACGATCGGGATGGGTATCATCTCTTATGCTGGCGGTATATCCATCGCAGTTGCAGCGGACGCAGTGCCGGCATCGCAAGGCATCGCGCGGAGAATATGCGACGGGTTTGAAGAACGTTTTCAGCTATATGTACAAAGAGCGAGAGAGATTTTGGACCACATCGATTAAATCGACAATAATATATATATTCCGGTTCAGCCATACCAGGACTAATGTGATGCTCTCAACCTAACAATAGATCCCGAATCAACCGCAATCACACAGTTGTCCAAACAAGGTGCGCGAGCGATTAGTGGCAATTTTGGGGTGCTGTGCCTTGCAAACTGTGCAGCGTATTGTTCTTCCACACATTTCCCCGCGTTCACTATTCCCTACTTGAGACCATACAGAGATGAATCTACAGCACGCGTACATACACCCGCCTTCCACTTCAATTCTGCACTTAGACTAACAGCAGAAGTCTAGACGAATTGAAAACGGTACTTGAGATTCTTCTTCTACCTGCCATGTGGGCCCTCGGTGACGTCTTATGGCCAAGTTTTGCTGACCTCAATTCGGTTTACTGGCGATGAACAGGCGCTGGCAGATGGTAGCACATATTTAAGAGGCTATAAGCGATTTGGCGCATCCCACCTCAGACGGAGACGTCTTGATACTATGAGCTTGGACAAGCTTTCAGCCGGCAATGGTGTTCTTCCCACCGTAACACCTGTTAAGCATCGATACGTTTGGAGAGATCACATTGTCGTAAAGCTTGTTTGCCTCTTGATTGCAGCATGCGCATTGAATCAGTGGACGAATGAACTTGGACTTCGATCGCATGTGCTCCCTGAGCGATCAACAGATGCTGTGTTTGATTGGACATCGGTACGTTGTAACTTAAAAATTCTGCGTACTGACATGGGGCCCATCTAAGTCTATGGACAGGTTGTGCCTTCCGTAGACATTGAATGGAAGCCATGTTTCTCCAAATTTATGTGTGCAAGGCTCATTCTCCCTCTGGATTACCTCTCTCCGCCCGGCGTAGGACCGAACGTGACCATCGCACTGCAAATGCTGCCTGCATCCGACGAGGGGATTCCTAGGGGGACCATCCTCATCAACCCCGGCGGCCCTGGGGCATCGGGAACGGAGCTCGTCATGGTCGCTGGGAAGCAGATATCTCGGATCGTTGGCGGATCGTTCAATATCTTGGGCTTCGATCCGCGGGGAATTGGTGCCAGCACACCCCCCGCTCAGTGTTTCCACTCCGATTCGCAGCGCAAGATATGGGAACTTCAAGCAGGAGACAGGCTCCTCAACTTGACCGATGGATCCGTTAATTTAGCTCTTGCACGCGAGAGGACGGTAGGAGCGATGTGCAAAGCCGCACTGGGTGGTAATGGGAGGGAGGACCCGAATGGAACTGTGGATGAGTGGGGTGCAGGCAGATTCATGAGTACGGCAAGTGTTGGGACAGACATGCTTCGAATTGTTGAGAAGCTCGGCGAGGATAACCTGAAGTACTGGGGATTCGTGAGTAATCCCGCCGAAGCGCTGCCCGACACTAATCTCCTTTCACGCTGTCCAGAGTTACGGCTCCATACTGGGCCAGTACTTTGCTGCGATGTACCCAGACAAGATTGGGCGGTTGATTATCGACGGGGTCTACGACGGGTACAACTATCGCAATACATCCTGGAACACTAACCTGATGGACACAGACGCTGTTTGGGAATCATTCTTCATATTCTGTCACCGCGCCGGCCCAGCGAAGTGCGCTTTGTACATGCCCAGTGCGACACAAATCAGAAATCGTGTTCTCGCTATTATGGACCAGGTCACGGAAGGACCTCTAGCAGTGCCTTTTGCTGGAAGTGGACCGCTGGTCGTGACTCGGAAAGCACTCCAGAATTTCGCATTTCAGGCTTTCCACAATCCGATTGAACAATTCCCATTGTTCGCGGACACGCTTCTGGCCGTGGAGCAGATCAATCGAACCATGCCGGCCGCTCTTTCAAGCAAGCTAGGTGGGGGCTTTGAGTGCAGTTGCGAGCAGGAGTACTCGTTGCCTGTAGAAACAGAAGCACTCGGCGTTGTCATGTGCGGAGATGGCGAGCCCATCGCGTACACCCCAGAAGGCTATCGAAAATGGTTCACAGACTTGTCTGCGTCGTCTCCATTTGCGGCGCCGATTTGGGGCCTTGAATATCTGTGTTGCGCTGGGTGGCAAATCCGACCCAAATGGCGATACATGGGCCCATTCGCGGCTGAAAAGACGTCGCATCCGATATTGGTCATTTCACCGATGTACGACCCTGTGTGCCCGCTGGCTGACGCTCGTGCAGTACGGTCTCGATATGGAGGTGCGGGGCTGTTGGTGCAGAATTCGTTTGGACACTGCTCGTTGTCTGCGCCGTCGCTTTGTACTGCGAAGTACATTCGTGAATACTTCATCAACGGGACGCTGCCAGAGGAAGGGACTATCTGCGAGGTCGATGAGCTTCCATTTGTGGGTCCATTTGGCGGGGAAACGGACAAACTCATGGGAGTTTCGGATGAAGATAAATCTCTGTTGGATGCACTCCGTGGTCTAGCTAAGACTGCGCCAATTTCGGGATTTTAATCTGGAAATGAGTAGACAGTGGACTTGCCTTTCCTCTGGAAAGTGTATTCGTACGGCTTTATCACCAAGCTACTCCCATACTCTACGTGAGCACATGCTCATGATATCCTGCAGAGGGTTTGTATGTCACTTGAACGTTATACGTAGTAGTCACGACTTGCTACTGGCCATGGACTGTTACTAGTACAAAAATTAGGCTTGCGATGTACTATCTACAGGCGCCGCGCTTCCCTAATTTGGAAACGAATGCGCTGGCGAGTTGCTAGCTCCGCAATTTCTCTACGCTGCACGTCTACTACGACGCAAAGGACTGGCATTTTATCCGTCAGTTTGCTTTGCATGTCTGCTGTGCGTCTCATTTCGAATCATACGCTTAAGCTTCAGCCGCAGCGCTCTAGTTCACAGCTTTTTCGCCGGCATGCATCCTCTTCAGTAGCAGAGGGCTCGTTCACGGCTCGCAGAGGTCTCTATGCTTCGCTGCTACTTCTTTCTACAGGCGCTCTTGCTGCATATTATTTCGACTCGCGTGCTGCGATTCATCGTTATGTTCTCACTCCCGTGATTCGACACATCCTCGACGCCGAGAACGGGCACAAACTCGCCGTGCGAGTGCTAGCCAGCGGGTTTGCGCCACGGGATACACAATCCGACGACGAGCGATTGAAGGTTCAGGTAAGGTCTTCCCATTTTGTATTCCCGGAGCTTTGCAAACATGCCACCTTGAATAGCTCTGGGAAGATGAGCTGTCTAACCCGATCGGACTTGCGGCTGGTTTTGATAAACATGGCGAGGCTGTTGACGGTACGAGTGATTACTTATCGGCGCACTGTGCTTAATGTAAAGATTCAGGTGTGATATGGCGCAGGATTATTCAACCTTGGGTTCAGTTGGGTTGAAATTGGCAGTGTCACCCCAAAGCCGCAGGTACGTTTTGAATCAACGTGATTTCACTAGCCTCCAATGGATAGAATGATTTTATGATGGCGCGTTCATGGATCTGGTGCTAATTCCATCTTATCGTCACCAGCCCGGAAATGCGCGGCCGCGAATGTTCCACTTGATGGACGACACTGCTGTTATCAACCGTTATGGATTTCCCTCAGACGGGCACGCGACCGTTCTTGCTCGCCTTAGAGCACGCTTCCCCATCTTCTACCAGGAAGGAAGTGAGCCACATGCATCCCTGAGGTCAAATGCTTTACTGGCTGTCAACCTCGGCAAAAACAAGACCTCTCCTGTGGAATCTGCAGACGACTTTGTCAGTGGCATACGCGCTTTCGGTTCATACGCCGACGTGCTTGTTGTCAACATCTCTAGTCCAAACACCCCTGGACTTCGGTGAGTTTCATGACTATCTTGTGATGTCACTTCTCCCATGGTCGTCAATTACGATAAGGCCATGTGGGCGTGGTATGCAGTCTCTTGATTTGGTATCACTGAGCCCGATGTAGTTAATAATATTGTTTCCGCAATGGCCTGGGAATGGCTCCATACGCTCCTCTTGTGCCTAGCTCCCATGTACTGATTGATGGCCTCTTCTTGACAGGGCACTTCAAAGCCATGCGCTTCTGGAGGACCTGCTCGGGCGCGTCACCCATGCACTTGATGAGATTGCGACTTCTGAGTCGAACAAGTCTCGGCGTCCAAAGCTTGTCTTGAAGATTGCGCCTGACCTCGATGAGGCACAAGTTGACGATATTGCGAAAGCAATCCTTCAAAAAAGCGTGGATGGCGTGATCGTAAGCAATACGACCGTGCGACGCCCGTCGACTCTCACCGATGGTGAGCGCATATTCTGAGCCTTGTCTATCATATGATAGTGATTCAAGTTGCTCTGGATTTGGCTCGGCGTTTCGGTGTGTGCAGCCAACAAAGCGGAAGCCGGAGGATTATCCGGACCACCTCTCAAGCCCTACTCTTTGGCAACGCTCCGTATGCTTCGAGCGCGTCTTCCCGCCGCTGTGCCTATCATTGGGTGTGGGGGCATATCATCGGGAGCTGACGCTCTAGAATATGCGAAGGCGGGTGCAACGGCGGTGCAGATTTACACCAGTTTCGGATACGATGGGGTCGGAACCTGCAGGAGAATCAAAGACGAGCTAGCTGAAGCTTTATCGCGTGAAGGCGCGACTTGGATGGAGACGGTGCAGCGGGCGTCGGCGGAGCTGAGTCTCAAGCCCGAGGACAGAAGCGCGCATACTTCTATTGCGCAACTAACGAAGGAAGCGGAGGAACTTATGCGGCTCGTAGACGAGCTTGGAGAGCGTGTGGGTGGTGCGGATCCGAGCAAGGACAACTCCGCCACAGAAAGCACTGGCGTCCTGCCTGTTGTTTCGTAGAAAACTCGGCAATGTAGACATTTCTCTCAATGCTGATGACCTCATTTAGTTTGCAGGAACGGAACGGAACGATCTGATTTCGTTCTATTCAGTATGGCCAATGCTCGACAATGGGTGATTCTTGATAGAAGCGATAATGCGGCGTCACCTTGCAGTGAGTGACGACTGTCTCAAGCCCGCGTTAGTCTTCGCGACCCTTGCGTATGAGGCTATCGACCAAGGTGCCCAAGTGGCATCTAGCAATAGCAAGGGACGAACTATTTCAGGCACTCTAATGTATCGACGTGGGCAGCTTTTAGAAAGGATTCCGCGCCACGCCGAGGCTAGTGAAAAACTGTACCTAGATTACAAGATTAAACCTACGGGCGATAAGGACAAGAAACTTATCTGGGCTATCGCTTGAGAGATAGTTTCAAGGTGCTCGGTCACTGGCGGGCCGCAAGTGGCAGTAGCGGTAGCATTCTGTTCGGCTTGAAATCTGCTGTAGTGAGTCGCATCTTCATCATGAGAGCAAGACATTTGACGAATTCAAACGACCCGGCGTGATGGGGTCCGTTTTCTTTTTTCAAAATGCTGGCGAACGATGTAACTTACTGCCGGTGCATGCGATTGCGTTATGAACGCTGCCGCATCTGACAATCACTGGTCCCCAGCGACGTATGGACTTAGGCCATCCCTTTTGCAAATCGGCCCATATGCACAATCGACTTGGCACAATCGACTTGCTGCCACCACCCAGCTCGGGCTACTACTCAAAGCAAGCGCCCGTCGGGCTAGCGCTGCTATGGTGGCAAGTGGCGAATTTCGGATGGCCCGAGCGCTGATATTATTTTGAGCGATTCTTGACAGTAAAGCGAACGCTGAATTGCTCATTGACCCTGAATGATAAGGCCAGTCTTCCCTGCCAAATATAATTTGTATGCGAATTGGAAGTTGCGCTGACCATGGGTTCCCCACAGTACCCTCTTTTGAACTCTAGCACTCCCATGTCCCCGAAGATTCGCATTAGTGAATAACACTAAAGCCGAGATATTCCATTGCTGAATGTTGACTTATGAAGATGTTCCCGTGATCTATAGTTGCTTGCGATCAAACTGAGTGACATTGCGTAAGTGCATCCTTATCGTGGCAAGGTAAGTCAGCCGTTCGCGGCGGGCTTCGCTCCTTCCAGTAGTAGCGACCCCATTCTAACTGCCGAGCCTTGACTAGGGAAGAAAAGACCATGCGGGTGCGTCAAGATATACTACATTCTACATGCGTTGCGACTCCGCTCAATTTTGAATTACCTTCAGGGGCATCTAGAGGAATGCGCACTATCTGTATCTGTCGTTGAATCATGGTATGCCGCGGGCAAGGATTATGGTATATATGGCATCCAACTTGTACCGTCTTTCAATCGCGCCCAAGGTCTGACACTCGCTGATATTTCGAATCACATCCTAACTGCGGTTGCACCCTGACTGCGGCACGATGACTCGCCTCGATCATGAGCTTGGGCCTGTCGAAGCCCGCGACGCCCGCCAAGCTACCGACTTCGTCGATCGGCTCCCCCAGTACCCCGTCGTCGGCATCGATGACACTAGTTCTTCGGAAAAGCTCGAAAAGCTTGGGTCAGTCAATGAATCTATTGAAGAGGACTCGTCGGATGACCAGATCTACGACGAGAATGGTAAAGAGAAGGTCCTAGAGACAGCTGAAGATTTCTCTCGTGCTCTCGTTAGCGACGACGACGACCCCACGTTGCCCATCCATACGTTCCGTATGTGGTTCACTGGTCTCGGTCTTGCTGTCTTTGGTGCTGTACTTGGCATGCTCTTCGTGAGTCGTCACAGTTGCATTTTTGCCGGACTTTGCTAATAATGCTGTTTGATAAGCAATTTCGCCCACAGGTCATATCCGTATCTGCACTGTTCCTCCAATTGTTGGCGTATATGCTCGGTCGTGTCTTCCAGGCAGTCATTCCAGGCCCTAAGAGTCGCTTTCATAATGGCAATTGGTTCTGGAGATTCATGAATCCTGGACCTTTTAGTATGTGGTTATCGCTCCCATATATATTTGGATCGCTGATGCATTTTTTAAACATAGATATCAAGGAACATGTTGCCGCACAGATCATGGCAAACACCGCAGCGTAAGTTTCTCCAACGCTTAAAGTTCATGGATGGCTGAGTCGTCTTGTAGCACTGCAGCTTTGGCGTGTTTTGTTTTCGCCTCCGATGACCTCTTCTATGGAATTACCGTTAATGTAAGACGCCTCTCATCATTCTCAGTATGGTTGCTCTAATGCACTTCTTTGCAGCCCGGTAACGCCATTTTCACACTCCTCGCTTCTCAGTTGATCGGCTACGGATTTGCGGGGATGTTCCGTAAGTACATGATGCTGTGTTCACACTCATTCCACATTGTGACTTATGGCATGCAGGCTCTTTCCTTGTTTACCCCACGATCATGCTTTACCCTCAGAATCTCATATACGTCAATCTGTTCGACGTTCTTCATCGATCGAAGGGTGAAGCACTCCAGGGGAAACGTCTTCGCTTCTTCTGGATCGTCACAGCCTGTATCTTCGTATACGAATGGTTCCCGGAGTGGATCGCACCTCTTCTCGGCTCGTTCAATATAGTCTGCTTGTGTGCGCGCAACTCTGACTGGGTCTCATACATCTTCGGCGGTGCAGAGGGTAACGAAGGCATGGGGCTGATGGGTTTCGGTGTCGACTGGGCTAATATCGGCAGTTCGCCGTTCTATTCCCCCCTCTCAACTCAGTTGTCGAACTACGTTGGTTGGGGCATCAACTACTTCTTGCTCCCCGCCATTTTTGCATCCAATATATGGCATTCTCAAAATTTTCCCTTCATTTCGCAGAATCTGTAAGTGTTTTATCTTTCCTTTATCAAATGATCTATTCCCTAAATGACCTTGAACAGCTTTTGTAAGCGGCGTATTTCATGCGAAGGTCCTCGCTCATATGCATCTGTGTTAACCAGACGAGAACGGTACCATTTACGATCAGAACTTGATTCTTAATGCGTACATTTATTCAGCCTGATCACCACCCCCTTTGTGTCTGACAAATTTTGTGTAGCGACTACTCCCTGAACAAGACTGCCTATGCAATTTATGGTCAGCCGTGGCAAAGCGGTTCCACGGTGGTATGTTCGGATACACGAGTATGACTCTCATCTCTAAACACACACTCAGATCTACAACTTGGGGCTTAACATGTCAATCGGAGCTTGCTTCGTACACATTGGCCTCTGGTACGGCAAAGAGGTAGGTATTCTCTTCCTGGTCGTCTAAGCCATACCCTGACCTTCGACCACTGTTTAGATCTGGGGCGCATTTATAGACTTGTGCGCTATATTCCAAGCTTCGTGCTGTGAGTCTGACCTGATGTGTAATTCAAGCTTACACCGAAAGCCTGTGAATGATCATCACTTCAAGAGAATGGCTGTGAGCCCTTCACTTGCATCCGCTATACATGTTATCCATCGTGTTCTTCTGTCTAGATTTATCGTGAAGGTAATTTGACATTGTAACGTAATGCATGAACTTTGCTAATACAACCGTTTCCTCAGTTCCTCTCTGGTGGTATGCTCTCGTCACATTGGGCGGTGCGTGTGTCTTCTGTATTTACAAGACCTGATTTTTGATTGTTTTCGCAGCGTTTGTCTCTGCAAGTATGTCTATAAATGTGGATATTATATCGCAGCTGAGTATAACATTCTGCAGTGGTTTGCGCATATACCGAGAAGTCAGGGTGAGCTCATGTTCCGCGCAGACGACGGCATCATCTGATTGGGAACTTTAGGCTGCCATGGTGGGCACTCATCGTGGCCATCATAATTGCGGCACTATGTTTGCCTTTTTACGGCGCCATGTGGGCCGTCGCAGCGTAAGTACGCTCGGTAGATGACCTGCTATAGATGTAATATTCCCAGCTAGCTTCACACCCGCTATTTCCAATATGTTCCAGATGCTTGGTTCGGCGCTCATTCCCGGGTCCTCACAAGCCAATATGGTACACCGTCTTTTGTCTATGCACGAATGGGACTAATCACCGAGTGTTTGCAGTACTTTGAGCTGTACTCAAGCCAAACCCTAGTACAGGCTGCAGGTATGCTCGGTGATCTGAAGCTCGGCCAATACACAAAGCGTAAGCGGGCCTTATCCTCACCATTTCCTATCTGATATCATTGTTGTAGTTCCTCCCAGAGTAACCACTATTTCTCTCGTTTGTGGCCGAATGCTAATCGTTGAAAACGTATAGACAACGTTCTCCGTGCAGATGGCTGGCACAATTGTTGGAGCCCTGCTGAACTGTGCGTTATATAGGCGCCTGCTTTATTAGAAAGCGTCAATTGACATGCTTGTGTAGATGTCATCATGCAGACTGTCGTCTCGAGCGAACGTACAATTCTGGTACGTTTTTCTCAGAAAACCATTATCATGACTCACCGTCCGCCTATCCAGCTAAGTAACGAGGGCACACGTGTTTGGAGTGGACAGCAAGTCCAATCGTATAACGCTAATGCTATACTTTGGGGTGCTCTTGGAAAGGAAATCTGTACGTCGGATCTTGGTGCTATACATCAGCATGAGTCTGATCAAAATCCAAGATGGGCCTGGGGGTCCCTACTTTATCGTTCCTCTCGGAATAATCATCGGCCTGGTACTTCCCATCATCCCGTGGTACATCTATAATAAATACCGATGGGAGTGGTTGAAGTTCGTCAATACGTCTGTTTTAGCTGGTGCGTTGTTTTTATATTATTGTAGTTGTATCTGACACTATCGAATTAGCGAGCATCGGGGATTTAGCGGGCGGGACAAACGGCTACATTAATACCTGGATGTTGATCGGTCTCACCTCGCACTTCTATATTCGTAAATATCGTGCGGGATGGTTCCGGAAGTATAACGTAGGTTCTCATCACTGACTAATCGCTCTATCTGATTCGTCGTATTGTATAGTACCTCTTCGGCGCGGCTGTTGACGGTGGTGCTCAGATCTTCGTATTCATTTTTTCGGTGTGGTCCCTTGTTCAAGACCTACCGGTGCTGAAACTAACCTACATCTGTAGTTTGCCATCGCTGGAGCAGGCGGCGTGACTGTAAATTTTCCCATTTGGGCTCTAAATCCCGCTGGAAACGCCGTACGTCGACACATGAGTTTTCGCCAACTATATCATACTCAATTTCTATGCCATTAGGATTACTGCAAGGTGACCACACAAGAAGGCTGAAGATTGAATACTCGGACGCGTGCTCTGGACTGCTGCCTGTACAGAAGTTTGTACAACATATGTAACAATCTTTGTATCTGATACATAGATACAAATTAGTATGATGATTTTATCGAGTTATTACGAAGGGAGATCAACTGGAAACGTACCTTAAAGGGAGCGAGTATAGAGCAGACTCGGTGCACTATCGGTGGTAGTGCCCTTTCCGTATCGGTTCTCGTCTCCCCGTCCGAGTTCAGCGATACCGACGGTCAAGATGTTGCATTTTACTCGACAATAGTGGTCTGGTACTGCCCGTGCATCTGTCGCCCGCATATCTTGTTTAGTGTGTTTATTGATATTTTTCCCTGTTAGAGTCTGCGCTACCCTATCGTCTAAGAGTCGAAAGCATGTATCGCTCGAACTTGAATCGAGGGTGATCTGAACAGTTCGAGGCGCGAGGTGGATAAATTCATGAAGATGCAGTACTAATTGAGTGTATGTTTCCGCCTTTCTGCAGTTAGAAATGTAATACAAATGTCAAGGGAACCATCGATTATCATTCACGAGCTGAGTACCGAACGTACTGAAACGACTTCAAATAGACCGTCGCTGTGAAGAAACGAAAATTTGATGTCAATACTGCGCAACAGATATATATTTCCAACCCGCGCAAAACACATGAGACACCCCTTCTACGCGTTCTCCGAATCGACCTAGTCTCCTGTGAACGGAGTAGATACTTCCATCCATCCTCGCTCTTGCAGGCTTTGGATATTCGTATCTGATGTCTGCTATCAATTCCCCCCCCTTTGTCGAGTGGTCGCTATCGATAGGCAAATAAACCATACAGTAACTTTAGGTACGAGACGTGTCCGTGAACGCGTTCAATTTTCCTTATCGTTCAGGACTTCTTGTTGAGGGAGTGACCTCCTATGTCTGTGCTTCTGGTAATGATCTAAAACTATCCATTTCAGAAGTGCTTGGGCAGCATTTTGAACGAGTAAATAAAGAACGCAACCGTAATGTCGAATCGACGATGTGAACAGCACGGATAGAGCTCAAATGCTCCCCAGTCACAACTAATGAGTAATATGGAGTATACAGCTAAATGTATCGACGAAAGCTAGAACGCAAACGAGACGGCACCCCGGGTGCGAGTATCGAGTCGAGATCATGAAATCGACGATGCGCCAGACGCGATCAGATTTTACGCTCCGCCTCCCACGGGTGCTGTAATTTAGAGTTCCTCCTCAAGATGACGATCGGCGAAACCCTCGCGTCAGAAAGTCTTCCCAGTCGGCTGTGGTCAAAACCTGTAGCTTAGCGTCTTCAAAACATATTCTGCATGAACAGTGCAATTAATTTGAGTCAAAAAGCGCTGATGAGAGTGGGATTCGAACCCACGCCCTTTCGGACCAGATTTGGTAATCACCTTAGTCTGGCGCCTTAGACCGCTCGGCCATCTCACCATATAAAGACCGGGCACTTGAGCATATATGGATTGCAATACAGAAGACCCAGCCTTGAATTTTAGATCATATGAATCCCAGTGTTGAAACATATCTGGTCAGCCGACGTAGAGTATCTAGTACATGCTCATAATTTGTAGACATTGTACTACACCTTTCCGCGTCTCCAGCGACGAGGCCCGGGAACGGTAATTCGTCAATCTCGCAGATCGATCCTTTGTCTGGTAGGGTTCCGTTCACGAAGTATTCTCGGATATATTTCGCAGTACACAGCTACGGGGCCGTACATGAACAATGTGTTGCACCAGTGGTCCCGCACCGCCGTATCTCAAATGCACTGTACGAGCATCGGCCAGCGGACGCACGCTGTCGTACATCGGCAAAATGGCCAACATTGGATGGGACGTTTGTTCTGCTGCAAACGGGTCTATGTATCGTCATTTGGATCGAATCCGTCACTCTGCACAGTGCAAATATCCAAAACCCATGAAGGACACCACAAACCGTAACGTCGTAGATAGGTTCGTAAACCACACTCTGTATTCTTGCAGCGAGTAGTCTACCGGCCTGGTACCTCCACGTATGATAGTAGAGAATGCTTCTATCTCTGCAAGCCATGGTCGCTTCCGCTCACAGCAGCATTCAAAGCTGCTATCCAGTCTCTCCGATACCGTTGTGGGCATGCTTTCATTAGCATGCTCAATAACCAAAAGCACGCCCACAAACAAAGGGAGCATGGAAATTGGAGTGTACGTAGCTTGAAAAGCAAAGTTTTTAGGTGCTTTCTTGGGTAAGGACAAGCTTCCCTTCCCACAGAAGGTACTGCGAAAGCATCCTTTGCGATGTGGTCCATGCAAACGAGGATGCGATTCTCGATCTCCACAATTCTCGGCATGTATAAGCCACACATTCTGGGCCTGCATGTCAACAGAACGTGAAGAACAATTCAACAACGGCGTCCGTGTCCACCGCACTGGTTATCCAGGTCGCGTTGCGATAGTGGCACCTGTCAAAGACACTGTTGATGAGCAGCCGGCCAACTTTGTTGGGGTACATTGTAGCAAAGTACTGACCCAGGAACGGGCCAAACTACAATGTACGCTAGTTCATGTCAGACTCCACGTAGCCCATGTCGAGATAACTCACAAATCCTGAGTATTTCAAGTTGTCCTCACCCAACTTTTTTCAACGATCCGAAGTATGTCAGTCGCAACACTTTCCGTGATCATGAATCTATCTATGCCCCACCCTTCCACAGTCCCACTCTTGTCTTCTTTTTCAATCCCGCCCAATATTTACCTGCACCTCGCGCTCGTTTTCCTCTCACAAGCAATTGCCATACCATTCAACCCGTCATTCAAATTGAGGGGTCTGTATCCCACTTGAAGTTTCTAAATCTGGAATTGGGAATCAGAATCTAAAAATTGAGCAGAGGGAATGCTGGCACCTGTGGCCCGTGGACCAAAACCCAGGATGTTGAACGATCCCCCAGCCACCTTGGATAGGCTTTTCCCGAAAAGCATTATGAAGAAGGTTCCCGATGCCCTGGGGCCACCAGATCCCAGGTGCAGGGAGGTAGTCTTCATCGCGAACATTGGAAATCGGTGAAGCATGGCTTCCATTCAATATCAGCTAAAGCTACGACCAGTGAGCTTTCTGTGAGCTCAAGGTCAATATGGCGATTTTGAAGTGGAAAAACGCAGTGGATCTCAATCATGAATCTGAGAATCTCTCATGAAGCATGTAAGCATCAACGTTCCTTGACCGCCGAGTTGAACGAATTGCGAAGATTGCGACTCAGCAACATGCAAACGAGCTTGACTGAAGTCTAGGATCTCCATGCTGGCTTTCGATTGCGGTCTGTTGCGTTGATGGGTAGAACGCTGTCATCTCTAGAGAGCTTGTTGACGCCCATCTCAAGACCTCTCTCAGTTAGGTTGCTAATTAGTAACCTGTTACAAAGTGTTAACCCTCGCAATGGTGTAAGTATATGATCTACAAGGAGAACCCAGTTAGCTGAAACATGATGTAGTGTATCGTTGGTTACCATTGAGTAAAAGTAAGCTTGGTAACAACTCTCCCTGTACTGGACAGTTGCTACCGCGCCAGCACATGCAGTGGAATCCCCGCTTGATGCATTGATGGTGACCGACTCGCATCCCCGCCGCGGAACGGCGACGGCACAAACAGTATTAGCGGCAATCTAATATAGATCATGTGTAGCGCCGGGCGCTGGGCTGGACTCCAACGGCAATGATTGATCAGTGCCTTCCGTGAGCAATAGTAGATCCCCAGGATTGAATTACCTACTGTGGACACCTCCGTCGGGCTTCCGAACATGCAGGGCTACTGGAACCTGCTGAAATTGTACGTATCTGCCAGTGAACGCGATTCCTTGTCCACGGGGGACCTACATGAGCGTCCCGCTTAAGATTGACTCAACTGGAGCTGTATCACGCGGAGTCACGGTCAAGCTGTCGGGCGGTAGAGCGAGACTGGCCATAAATTGAGCACTCACCGTTCGACATCTTCTAGACGTCCCATCGCTCTTTAGCACTGTTCCCCCACCATGTCTACAGCATATGTTAACAACTTCACACCACCCCCACCTTCCGCCCTCCCTGATCCTGACAAGGTCCTCTCTTCCACAGAACCATACGACATCAACTTCGCGTATCCAATCCACCTCGAATCACTCTCTTCCGACAAAGTTCGACTTATGCCCTTCGTTCCGAGGCTGCATGCCAAACCTCTCTGGGAGAGTGCACTACCGCAGCTGGGCGAGCTCTTCCAGTACTATCCCATAGCGCCGCGTACGTTCCCCGAGTTCCTTGCTTTCGTAGAGAGTATCCGCACGTTGCCACACTGGTGCATGTTCGCCGTGTACGACAAAACGCGAGCAGCACAGGAAGGCGAAAGCGGAGACGGGGGAGAAGGCAGCTTCGCAGGCATGATGAGCCTGGTCAACACTGTCCATCAATACCTCTGCACCGAGATCGGCTACGTGATGATCCTCCCAGCATTCCAGCGATCGCACGTTGCGCGCACTAGCGTATCCCTGCTACTCCAGTACTGCCTCAACATGCCCACAGCGTCGCCGCCCGGCCTTGGCTTCCGCCGTGTTGCCTGGATCGCCCACCCAAACAACGGACCGTCGGTCGGCCTTGCGAAAAAATTGGGATTCCAGGAGGAGGGTGTGCTGAGGTTCAGCAGGATTCTCCCGGATGTGGAGGCATTGAACAGAGTTGGGGTGGAAGTAAAGCGGAAAGGAAGCGACACGAGAGAAGCGTACGCCAGACACTCCAAAGTCCTGGCAGTATGTTGGGATGATTGGGAGAGCGGTGTGCAGGAGAAAGCGGAAGTCATCATCCGGCAGTAATTGTGTATTCAAGATCATCGAATAAGTCTGAGATAAGTTCGTGTTTGGTTGTGAGCGATTACTGTACCAGAAACGGACGCTATGGTGATAGAGTATGAAATCCGAATGCGTGAAGAGTGAAGATCCCATCGTGACGTAGCTCGAGTCGTGCTCCGACTACTTGTACAAACGGTGCCAGGGGAAGAGGGCTCGATGCATATTTAAAATTGATGAACAAGTTGAGTTTCGCAGAAAATGACACACTCCAAATGGGTTTGTATTGTTGATAATGGGGGTAGTACCGTACCACTGCAGGGCTACTCGCAGAAAAGTAGATGATAGTCACGGAATCAACTAAGATCCACTCGTCTCAATCCAGCATCTTCTAGTGCATATTGTTTGATTCTACCTACTACTTACAGCCTTGCGACCGACCAATAGTGTGAGCCAAAAATTACGGAGCCAGGAAGGGCCGAGAGCAGCACGGCCATCGCACGCGCCAGGTGTGCCTGCTGCGTCTCGCTGAAGAGGTGGAAGAACGCCGATATATGAATAGCAGGGATATGCGCGCGCTGCGGAATCAAAGAGCTCAATGACCCGAGCGGAGGAGCGGACGAAGAAGCTTCAAGCGGATCTGCGGAATGCGCCCAAAGCATCTCTCGGGAAAAAATGCGCCGAACAATGTGTTGGTGTTGACCTGAACAACTTCAAATGGCCAAGGTCCCAGAATGGTGCGTGGAGATCAGATCCAGTTGCGTTCTGGACGGGAAATCCGTCTCAGTTTTGTGTCCGTCGACTCCGACTGAGAGCAGATAGCTACCGTGAGACGTGGGTCAAAACATAGGAAAAGAGCGTACGGAAGCACTCAGCGTCGAGGAAGATAGGACTCGTGCGCTCTCCGCCTAATCTCAAAAGCTGGTCATATCCGAGTACTGAAAATTTCGACTGTTGCCAAAAAAAGAAATCTAATAAGCCGATGTAGGCTTGTACTGGAAGGTGCCGACATACAAAGTGACAGAGAATAAGCGGATACACGGATAAGGACAGACCTGCAGTGTAAACTGTTGCTGCGAGTGATGATCAGAAGCAAAGAGCGAGAATGGCTATTATTTTCTAGACTCGTAATGTCTAGAATATATACGAAAGGATTTACTTCGTATGAAAATATGCGTAACGTTGTGTGGCTGACGTTCAGCCACACATCACATGCTCTCGGCTTGTCCTTTCCCGGACTGCCTCGCAACATAAACACGTCCATTAAAACCGTCCTACGTTGCATATAAGGTCAGCGTACCTCGTAGGCTTTGACTTGCACACGGAGAATATGCCGCTTGAGCTCCTCGTCATCATGAGTCTCAGTAGTTGACCTGAAGAACGCAGCCTCATCCTTTACGAGATCATATAAGCTCTTATCACAGGGGTCTACGTGAGATACTACGTCAAGACTGTGGACAAGCTTCATCGTCCTTCATGCCACGTCTTCTTCAGGGCGGTGGAATCTAGTATATTTAAAAATGATTAAACCATCAGCGAAGGTGTGATATCCGGGATACACGGGATAAAGAGACCAGAAGTGAGACAGCGAATGAAAGGAGGACCGCTCATGCAAGAGGTTTTTTGATCCCTATGCACAATAATGCTATGTACCAATCGCACAAGAGGCGTTCGGATCATATACATCACATCTTCACAACAGAGAGTTAACATGTAGAAGAGCTCAAAGAAAAGGATATTGAACCTCATTATCCCAAATATGTATGCAGGTAGGTGCAGCAATCCATAGAGGAACCTCTGAGTCCAAAGAATTCGACCTATAATAATCGTAGGATTGGTGCGCATTTTCATGTACCGCTGGCATTGCCAGTACTGTAACGGGAATAGTACCAGGGCGGCGGCAGCACGACTCGCTTTGATAGACCTATTACGGTGGCCGGTAGACGCCCTTCTATTTTCGTCAGCGGCATCTAGAAAAGGAAAGGCGAAAAACGAACAGTACGCAGTGACACTACATAATCTGACGGTGCACGGCTGAGAACGAGCCCACGGCAAAAGTCATCATAACACTTTCTCTCGCTTCTGCAATATCCTACTTACAGATTCTACACTACCGTATTCACAGTAAAGCTATCTTCCAGACGTCTCTACAACCTCGTCACTGACCACTGAAGGAACTGTAAACGTATGCCATTCTCAGCTGTTATATCCACAAGCTTTGCATCTACTTGGACCGTGCCCTTTGGAAAGACCTCGCCATCCCACAGCTCAATCCAGCTTTCTACGGAATGGCCGAATATGTCCGCCCAGGGTACGTCGGGTTTGCCCTGATCACCTTGTCGGCCCTTTTTCAGACACCCACTGTGCGTGCCAAAGATGATAGAGCCAGGGAGAGGGGAGAGCAATCCAGCCATCACGCGTGCGAGATACGCTTGCTGTGCCTCGTCGAATAGATGGAAGAATGACGATGCGTGGATTGCGGAGACATGCCCGCGCAACGGGGTCAATGTTGTGAGCGATCCAAGTTCGGGCGCAGGCTCAGATGGCGGTGTTGTCAGGGGCGGGTCTGCAGAGACGAACTTTGTGTCAAGAGCGTCCCCTGGGATGAAATGCGCCGGGAAGGATGTGGGCGTTGAGTTGAACAGCTTGTGGCCGAGGTCCCAGAATTCGGCTTGGAGGTCTGACCCGATTGCGTTGTGGGCGGGGAAGCCATCCGCGACAGCTTTGTGTATGTCGTTTCCAACTATGACGAAACAGTATCATGATTTATGTACAGGGCTAGGGAAAGTGCACGCACAGCAGCAGCCAATATCAAGGAAAATAGCGCCCTCTCGCTCCTTTCCTAACTTCAAAAGCTGGCTATACCCGGGTAGCCTTGAAATCGTCAGACTAACACCGGGCGCTTCCGTCAGTATTTGTGTATGCGACACTGGGAAGTGACGATGACGTACGAAGTGAATGCAAACACCCGGATACAGGGATACGGATAGATCTGCAGATAGAAACGTTCGATTGTGAGTGAGTATGAGAATCCATTAGTACTAACTTTATATGCTTCAGTCTGCACACTAATGATGTGCTGCTTCAAGGCCTCATCATCCTGTATTCCCGTCTGCGACTTGAAGAACGCGGCCTCGTCCTCCTTCAGAAGGTACAAACTCTCATCGAGTTTAGATTCCCCTAGAAGTTTCGAGTCCTTTTCTCTTTTGACGGCAATGTTTTGAATGCCCTCCATGAATGAATTGGCTGTAGGTGGTTGTTCAGTCCAAGGCTGCGGAACGCATACCGACCTTACTCAGAGCTATTTTATATAGCTAGTCGATATCTCAAGCGCCCACAAGATACAAGTTGACAACTTACAACATTGATTGATGGATAGAAGTCATGTGACTCAGAACGGTTGCCTACACGCCGAGTCCTCATATATTAAAGGACAAGATGTAGGATCATATCAATTTATAGTTAACAGCAGAAAAGTGGCCCAAAAATTTGGACATAGGTACTCATTTTATAATGCAGAATGTGTGCTAACTTCTAATGTACAGCAACTGTCAAGTTATGATGAGCTTCATACTGTACATAAAGCTTCCTCCGAGTCTTACATATGTTTTATGTTTTTTTTCCTATCCTACTGTATTCCTGGGGGTCCTTTGACTTAGATGGCCCGGGAGGGGATGTCATGCGAGGAATTCCCAGTTTTAGGCCATCCCGCCTCAGGTGTGCTTGTGCAACATAAAATTAAAAGGGTTCTCAAAGAACTTTATGGGAAAGAAGGATTATAATGGTACATATATTAGTCTATCAGTATAATAGAAGGGGTGTAAGTCGGCTGAAATCCCTGGCCAGATCACCGCCACAGCGCCGGAATGCTGATCAACGATTCACTGATCCTGAGCGGTATGATTGCGCATTATTGTCAACCGATTCCCAAGCGCAAACATCCTAACTTAGTTGAAGAATTCACGTGAGAGACACAAAACTTCCAAAAATTGGAGTTGCATCACGACCATGGCGCCCCGTATCAATCCTTGTCCTTGGTCCAGTGTCAGTGCTTCTCTGTGCACTGTGGTAGTATTGGACAGGTTCGTGAAATGAAGGGATGTCTCGACCAAGGTGTAAAAGTGGCTGGACATGAGCTGTCAAAATATGCGCAAGACACAGAGCAACAATGTGCTCAGAAAACTGGGTCTGGTCCTCTGGATGAGTTTTGTTTTTGTTCTTTTTATTGTCCTCGAGGGCCTGTAGATATGTGAGTCGGCTTCGTAGATTGAGTAGTGTGGAGGTCACTGGTTCGCACGCCCTGTCAAATAGTGAATATGCCAAAGCCAGCATGCGTGAATTGATGACATCGCCTGGATCACGCGATGTGGTCCTTATCATGTCTCCTCCTTGGAAATTAGATCCTTCGACAGCTCCTGTAGATTTGACGTTGTCCACTTGTAGCATGCGGTGAGCTGTCAGATCAAATGACTGTCTGCAGACATGCGAGGGCCCTCTGCCTCGGCGCGCCATGGGCCGTTGGATGCTTTATCAGTTACATAGCCAGATAAACTCCAGAGCGCATACTTCGGTCGCACAATCGATCACCAAGTTGCTCAAGCCGTCGTCGTGTAGGCCCCCCTGCGCCTACCAGATTTCAAGAAGCATTGAACGTCTTGAAAGAGCGCCGCCAGACGAGTGCATTTTCTGATGCTGCCAGGAGATTGTGTCAAGGAATTGCCGCAAGGAAAAACGCGAGAGCTGGGTCACTTCTCATGAACCGTATAATGGCGAAGGCCTTCTCTTCAAATACTGCGACACTCGTGCAAGATATCCACAGATGGTTCGTACGCGGAATGATCTTGGTCATCCCAGTCAGGAAATTGAAAGAGATTCTTGTCGCTGTCTGCGACCGGGATTGTCACGGTGAAAGGTGAACTATCCTGTGCAGCGGCCGCGGGAACTCATAGCTTCGGACTCATCCTCGTCCTCAGCAAGCTGAGCGAAGGCAAAGCGCCAATGAGTAGCACGGAGATGTATTACAGCGGCAGCACAATGATATTGTAGCAGGTATTACGCGCTTAAAGTTAAAGGAGAGACGGATTTCATGCAAGACGCGTCCCGCGGGAGACGGGCGTGACGTGACCCCAGGTTTCCTTTTAGGGTGGATCGAGGGTCTGACTATCTAACTTGAGTCGAATTCTACAGAATCCCATTTTCCATCCGGTACAATTCTACACTGCCATGTTCACCACAAAGCTATCGACATGAAGTCTCTACAACCTCTTCACTGACCAGATAAGCCACCAAAAACTCTGGCCATCCCTAGTCCCTATATCCACAATCTTTGCGTCTACTTGGACCGTGCCCTTTGGAAAGACCTCGCCATCCCACAGCTCAATCCAGCTTTCTACAGAATGTCCAAACATGTCCGGCCAACGTACGTCGGATTTACCCTGATCCCCTCGGCGGCCCTTCTTCAGGCACCCGCTGTGCCCGCCAAAGATGATAGAGCCAGGGAGAGGGGAGAGCAATCCAGCCATCACGCGCGCGAGATGCGCCTGTTGTGCCTCGTCGAATAGATGGAAGAATGACGATGCGTGGATTGCGGAGACATGCCCGCGCAACGGGGTCAATGTTGTGAGCGATCCAAGTTCGGGCGCAGGCTCAGACGGAGGTGTCGTCAGGGGCGGGTCGGCAGAGACGAACTTTGTGTCAAGG
>NW_012133356.1:28311-31227 GCF_000313525.1 Fibroporia radiculosa | reverse complement strand
CAGAATTCGGCTTGGAGGTCTGACCCGATTGCGTTGTGGGCGGGGAAGCCGTCCGCGACAGCTTTGTGTACGTCGTTTCCGACTGTGACGAAACAATATGATGAGATATGTACAGGACTAGGGAAAGTGCACGTACAGCAGCAGCCAATATCAAGGAAAATAGCGCCCTCTCGCTCCTTTCCTAGCTTTAAAAGCTGGCTATACCCGGGTAGCCTTGAGATCTTTAGTCTACATAATAACAAGTCCTTCTGTTAGTGTCTGTACGTATGTGACACTGGGAAGTGACGACGACGTACGAAGTAAACGCGAACATCCGGATACAGGGATACGGATAGACCTGTAGATGCAAACATTCGATACATTCGATTGTGAGTGAGTACTGACAACCCATTAGTACTAACCTTGTATGCTTCAGTCTGCACACTAATGATATGCTGCTTCAGGGCCTCATCATCCTGTATTCCCGTCTGCGACTTGAAGAACGCGGCCTCGTCCTCCTTCAGAAGGTACAAGCTCTCATCGAGTTTAGATTCCCCTAGAAGTTTCGAGACTTCTTCTCTTTTTCCGTCAATGCTCTGAATGCCCTCCATGATGAGTGAAGTGGCTGTAGGCGGTTGTTTAGCCCTAGGCTATGGGATGCATATTCATCCCACTCAGGGGCATTATATAGTTCGTCGGAACCCGGTTATATCACATGAGAGCAGGTCCTTTATGACGTTTCGGGGCGCCGGCTTCCTGGATGGTTCGGCAAGAGTCATGAAGGTATGTCGTCGGTGCCGCTGCCCGGCGTCGCCATGTAGATGCGGGTTCTGACGCTTGTTATAGCATAGGGGAGATATAGCGGATACAACAATAGGCGTGTCCATGGGAGAATGGCTGTCCCGAGAGTTGTCCGTTGAATTGGTGGAGTGCGTCTTCCGCCCCTTGTATCTTACATTCCTTTGTGAGGTGTCGAACACTGTAGCTTCGGAAGCGATGATGCTATCAAATCCAGACTCTGTCGTATTGGCGGGTCGGTTGGTGCGGATCGACTAAGCATCAGCTCAATAATAGGCAGCATGTCCATGTCGTCGTTGACTCTGCTATCTGAATAATTGATCCCCACCTCCCACAAGCCGAGTGTGCCGCCGCCGCTGACTAGCATGGATGACTTTCACCGAGATTCTCTTGATTCTCGTCTACCCTGAGCCTTGATCGGCATATACCTCTCATACATTTCTTTCTTGGCTTGAAATTGACATATGTCCGACTTTCCTCAGAAACATAGCGCAGTTTCTATCTTTCCGCTGATACCTTCACGCTTCTCGGCCACCCTTTCCCGTTCACTGTGATGTGTTTACGCTATGCTGCGGTCTGCGGCTGCGCGTGATAGCTCGAGGAACTTGATTGAGTTCAAAGTATATATACCCTCCCAACTTTTCCTAGTGCTGTTTTAGGATGGCATGAGAAAGTGCCAAAATCCCGGATCAGGTGCGTGTGTTATGTGTATGAGCTTGTCATGTAGACGGATGGACTATTATCTTGGCTCACTCATTATCGTCGAAGTGTACGCCAAGCACTGTCCAGGTGTTTCAAGATCCAATGGGACTTCTGCAGCTCGGCCGTACCGGTGACGACAAAATCAAACACTTGCCGCTGGCCCGCTGACGGTCTGCCCTATCGATGATATTGGTTTGATGTGGAGAAATATGTCGGTATCACCTGTTGCTATGCTTACTTTCTATACACGTACGCGATTGGAGTCAAAAGAATAAATTATGGTCCGAGTAACCGTGTTTGAGGGCGTCACCGTGTTCGTCAATTGATTATTTGAATATGAACAGTTCTTCATGATTCGGAGAACATAGTATAAATATTGCGCCGACACGTTCATTCTCATAACTTCCGGCTCTACGACAACACATGACTTGACGAGTCCAACCGTTTAATATATATCGCTATGACTCGATACCGAACAATCATGGGAATTAATATGTCGAGTCATGAATTGGTCGCTACCGTCAAGCATTTTCACATGTGATGTAAATCTATCATATAAAGACAACCTTTGTGCGTCCGGTTCAGCGGAGCATAGCCTGTGAGCTCTAGCTCGTCGTAGCCAGGATATCCGCCATGACGCAATTCAACCCCGACAACGACCCTGTCACCAAATTGTTCGCGAACAACGCGCTCGACGATAGTTTCTACAACCTTAACGAGGCAGAACTTGCGTTTTTCAAGGCACAAACGGAACTGCAGGCTAAGGAAGAACTCAAGCGGCATATTGTTGACATACAAATTGAAGCCTACAAAGTTAGTTCATTCGTCCTTCACATTGTTGAATCTTTCTCACCGAACTGGAACTTCGCTCGAAAGATTTACCCTTACCCCTGCATCCGCATGTTCACATTCACTTCGTACGTGAGCGTTGATCTAGTTACATCGCATCCGTTCATCGAGAAGCACTCGTTCTCCTCTCACCAGGTTAAAGATTTCGCGGCTGCCCGGATACGAGCAGCTTCTGAAGTTGGGGAAAGAGAGAGAAGACGCGGTCTTTCTCGACATTGGATGTTGTTGTGCGTACTTTCCCTTTTTTGCTCCCATCTGCATCTCATTGCAGCTCCTCGTGCGCATAGTCGGAACTGATATCCGCAAAGCCATCGCGGACGGATTCCCCCTCAAAAACTCCATCGCCTCCGATCTCCATGCTCCTTTCTGGGACCTCGGACATAAGTTGTTCAAGTCCACGCCTGACTCATTCCCGGCCCGCTTCATCCCAGGAGACGCCCTGAATGCCTCTTTCCTCTCCATGGACGCGCCGCTCGAAGCTCGTCCATCCGGACCTCGGCCTTCACTCGAGTCCATAACTACACTGACACCTTTGCGCGGGCATGTTTCCGCAATCCATGCGTCCCTGTTTTTCCATCTCTTCGACGA
>NW_012133356.1:0-28165 GCF_000313525.1 Fibroporia radiculosa | reverse complement strand
GAGCCACAACAGGCTCAACTCGCGCGCGCGCTCGGCGGTTTACTCTCGCCCATTCCTGGTTCTGTAATTTTTGGTGGTCACAGCGCATGCCCAAAGAAAGGTCTTCGTGGCGAGCAAGGAGATTCCACTATCAGCTGGGCAGAAATGTTCGGACATTCGCCAGAGAGCTGGACTGAGTTGTGGGATGGTGATGTCTTCGCCAAGGGTACCGTGAAAGTCACCACAAAACTGACGGAGAGAGGTGCAAAACATGGATTTAAAGCTTGGTGGTTTGCGTGGTCTGTGACGAGGTTGTAGATGCGATGGAGGGCTAGGATACTGTTAGCTTAGGAAAAGTGATCGGCAGTCGTTGATTGGCTGGTAATTCATGTTCAGCGGATGTTTCCGTGGTGTTGAATAACGTATTTGAGCTCCGAACATGGTCAAGAAATGCTGTCTCCAGCGACTTGCCAGCGACCGAATGGCCTTTTCTCCATGTTCGGCTGTCGACTTTCGTCTGCAAGTGCACCGTTGGCGAGCCTCAGAGAACAGAGCAATACGCTCACTCGTCCCAGAAAGCTCGCTTTTGAATAGAGCAATAGAATTGAAGCGATAACTGGCCGGGCATGCCTCGGCAAACGAAGCAACTCACAGATGGCCCGGCCTTTGGACATTGCTTGCAATGATGCATGTTTCATCCTATAGGTTTCACACAAGCCCTCATACGTGTTTTATGAGACTATGTTTTATCTGTTGGAGGCCTATCGATTATGATATGAATGTAGCTAAGTATAAGAAGAGTGAGAGTCATGCCTTTGGGGAAAAGTTTGACGCATCTGTCGGAAGATGGATTCACCTGATCTCGGTTCGCCCTCGCTTTATTGTAATACTAATAACTTCTGAGTGACCAAGCTATTTCCAGGAGTTCAATTTGTGCCCACTCGGCGATTTGACACTTACCCTGCCATTGACCCGGCCAAAGCCAATCTCAAGGACAAAGTTGTCCTCATTACGGGGGCATCGAGGGGCATCGGAAAAGTGATCGCTACCTCTTTCACACAGGCAGGGGTGTCCGGCCTTATCCTTCTGGCCCGCTCCGACCTCACCGATACGAAATCCGCATGTGAGGCGGCCAAGCGTCCAGGACAGTCGCTCAAGGTGCTGACTATTACTGCCGATACGAGCAGGCCAGAGCAAATATCCTCGGCATTTGAAAAAATCAGAGAAACTTTTGAACGACTCGATATCGTGGTCAACAACGCAGGTTATCTCGCAGAATACGACCTCATCGCCGACTCCGATCTAGATCAGGTCTGGCAGACATGGGCTGTCAACATGTTGGGTACGTACGCGATGACGCGTGCGGCCTTGCCATGGCTTATTGAGAGCGGCGGGGACAAGACGATAGTCAATGTCGGGAGTCTTGCTGGGTTGATGAAACTCCCAAAACTCTCCGCTTATAACGTATGTCGTCAACTCGTGCTCTTTGGATCACTCTTACGGACGCCACTCAATGATAGACATCTAAACTTGCACTATTGCGGTTTACAGAGCTTACCATGGTAGAATATGGAGATAAGGGTGTCCTAGCGCACTTTGTTCATCCTGGTTTGATCGATACAGGCATGGCCGCTAAAGTACCTTTCCGCGCGAGGGGCGGGGGCATTCCTCCATATGATACCCCCGAACTTGCCGCGCATACCATAGTCTGGCTTGTGAGCGAGAGAAGGGACTGGCTAGCCGGGCGCTACGTCAGCGCCCAGTGGGACATGGAGGAACTGTCCGCAAAGGAGCAGGAGATTGTGGACGGCGACAAGTTGAAGGTAAAGATGGTTGTATAGTTCAAGATTGAATGATATTGTTGTCAGCATCACTAGTGCACATCAGTGCTGCCAGCGTAATAAAACGATTTCGCTGCTAGTCGGAATCCACTCACCATATACACACTTGATTCACTCTTCCCTTCCTCAAGACATGTTCCAGACAGCTATCCATCATATGCATAAGGCTGAAGCAACAGTTCACAGAGGGACTTCACCTTTGTAAAGTAAAATAAAGATTTCGCTGGTAATAATGCGATACAAAAACTGCCAACATCCCCACTTCCAACTACTCAGATGCTCTACATTTCAACTGGTGTTAGGTGAAGTCTGAGCAACAGCGTAAAGGAGGTATCGCCCATTAATCGGAAGTAGTCAAGCAAATAGCGTGCGGGAGCCGTCAAATTTAGCGTCTTGTTGACATGTGTTGACATTTCGACGCCGACAGTTTGGTCGGGGCACTTTTGCATTTGATCCTTCTAGTTCCACTTATGCAATATTTTCAACTGTTTCATTCCTCTTCAGCGTTCAACAATCATACTTCACTCATTCTGCATAGAACTAGTACTTCGATGAATATTTACCCTGAGCGAGTCTTTATACTGCCGATCATCATTTATCATTCAATTATCTATTCACCCAGGAGACATGCACGTCTACACGCCCCGTAAGGAAGCGTATACGAACTGTTACATGCGTAAATAAAACGGACCAGGAGTGTGGTGTAACAAAGCGCACCTTTACATAAGGCTGGTTACAGGACCGGCCGGGACGGTCGACTTCGCAATCTGCTCCAGTGGCCCATCCAAGCTGCTCGGTGCTGTCAAGAACGGACCAGACAGTTTCGTGTTGCAGCCAAGAGTATTCTGCAATGACACTACCGCGCTCGCGAGGCCAGCCGCATTGTGGATATACTCCAGCGGCGCTGATTGCGCGTCGAGGCTGCCGAAATAATTGGCCAGGTCGAGGCAGGTGTTCGTGAAGTCATTCAACTTCGCGCGCGTTTGTTCAAGCTGTGCCCTCTCGGTTTGGAATATCGCCCCAAGACGCTGGAGGTCGGGCAAGAGGGCGGTAATCGCTGCGATATCGGCCAGTGCGGAGGTAACTGCGCTCTGAGCAGCAGCGTAGTCTTTTTGCGCCTGTTCTAAGTTGTTGTCGGCCGTACGGAGAGCGCTTTCGGCATCACTCATTTCTCTATAGATGCGGAATTGATCAATGAGCGGATATATCAAGCGACGCATGCTGCGGTAACCCACTTGTTTAAGCTTCCCCAGTCCCCAGCCTCTCCAAGCCCAAGGGTAAACACATCGCGAACGATTCTAACATTCTTGGCGTTCTTCAACTTGCTCTCTGCATCATTACGCGCATTCGTTGCGGTCTGCTCGGCTTGGCTCTCCGTGTTAACGCGATCTTGCTGAAACTGCAGGTTGCTCTTATTAGAGGCCAAGATTACCGTCGCGAGCGCGATGATCTGTTTAACGCGTGTCTCATCTGTCTCCGTCTGGGACTCGTCGTACACGATCTCGGTCGCCTCCTTTGTCGCAGCGTCTAGCGCAGACTTCGCGGAATTGTATGCGTCGTCGAAGGCGTTGTGCAGTGCGATGGATCCGGCTTTACAATCTGCGATGAGCGCGTCGTGCTGGGTGCTATTTTGGTCTGCCGCGAGCTTCTCAATCTCGTCCCCAAGCTGGATGATTCGTGTTATGGCTTTCTCGCCCATTGGACGCAAGGTGTTTATGAGGGTGGTATACTCAGCAGCTACACTTGCGACTACTTGTGCTGTTTTGCTGCCTAGGTCTGATACATTTGCGTGCAGCTGTTCGGCCTCGGCGCGCAGGCTCTGGAGGCTACCAACTGGAACTTGGATTGACTGAAAGTCTTCAGTCAGTAATTGCGATTTCTGTATATGAAGATAGGTACTCACGCCAGCAACCATAAGGGATTGTCGCGGTGCTGATGATACTAGAATGATGAAGATTAGCGTACATTATTGTGCGTATGGAAAGTCCATACACGCGACAGCCATTCTGTCGATGTTGTTTGTCTTATGGAGTTCTGTCCTTGGGTGCTGATTTGACTCAATCCTTGGAGAGAGTACGACGATCTTTATATACACCACAAGAAGGGTAATCTTTCGCCTTGCTTCAGAGTTCCATCTGGTCTCACTTGTGCTGGTCGTGCTAGACTTTCCGACAGTGAACGGATATTCAGCGGTGATCGCGATGAAGCAGCTGTCATTGAGTGCGCTCTCCGGGAAAATTACTGAAGCTGAACGTTTCACTATCGCAATTACTTCCGCTCCTGCTGTCTGGCGGTGACTACCTTCTACCGACACTGTATCGGAGCGCGGGGCATACATCTATGGTCTCCCTTCGAGTACGTCCTTACCATATCTAGTTACGGTTATGGTCTCGAAGGCCATAAGAGTATCGCATGACCCTCCGCGCTCCGGATCGGCCATTGCAGCTGCCTTCTTAAGCTCTCTTTTCGACGATCCGATTGGTCTGCTATCTCCGTCCCCAGATCGGCGTGAGGGCGCTTCCTGCAGACCTGTATACAGCACCCCGCCGCTCTGAATCCCCTCCCCCCGATGTCGCGGATGCTTCGCTGTCGAGTGTTTTGTGTCTGGTAATGTCGACCATTGTGCGGAGAAGTCGATACTTCTTCGTACCTTTTTTACCCATGAATTTGCTGACAGACCTCGTACTTAAAGGCGGGTCTGAGCTCGACTCGTCTTCATACGTTTTCATCTGATTCTGTCTGCGCAACAAACGGCTACATCTCACATACAAAGATGTCTAACCAGGATCTCGCTGATATTCATGCTGCTACGTTAACAATCAATTCAGGAACGTATGTCGGCCAACTGTTCTCAGTTTTCTTCTGTCCTGATTAGATCGTCATCACAGCAATGTAAACCAAGATGCTTGGATGGCGTACGCTTCTTAGCTCTGTACTCCTCTCAGGGAGAGCTTACAAATCTACATATTAGGACTTGGTGTAACACCAACTGGGGCACGCTTCTCCAACCTGCGCCGCTTTCCGTTGCACTGCTTGGTTCAATTCTGATCATGGCTAGTAGCACACAAGACTTTAGTATATAGCTTTTTTGTTTTTCTGAAATAGAATACTAACTTGCCTTACAGGTCTTATTGTCGCGAAACCTCAAGGTGCCCCAGACTTCAAATGGCAGTACGCTGAACATCCAGACTCGTTCAAAGCGTGTCTCATGCAGGTTCTTATTGGAAAACTTATCCATTACGTCCATCTCAGTTACTTTAATAGATGGTTGGGAACGGCTACACTGCATTCGAGACAGCGCATAAGGACATGCAGACTATCCAAGCATTATCTGGTCAAATGCCTGATGTAATTCAGAACCTCGTGCAGTTACTGATCTCTGGAAAGCCCGATGAAGTACAGGCTTTGTTTCCGAATGGGCTCAATGACCTGAAGGGTTTGGCCACCGGCTGCAAGACTGCCGCCGAAGAGTGCGAGGCTGGGTTCAATGATATGGCTAATCTTGCTCGTAAGTTCCTCATCATAAAAATAAGGATATGTTGATAATAACGTATGTTGAATTTTAGAGGAAATGGTACTTGCATGCACCTATAAAGCTGGAACTTCAGAGCAAGTTCTCGCCCAAGTGTGTTAGATTGATACCATATGTTGCTCATGACTGATGAAAATATTTTCAGAACGAGATAAATCTGCAAGTATTGCAAGTTGACAAGGCAAATTCTGAGAAGATGCTCGCCAGTACGCAAGACAGCCTCAGTACTGCTAAGAAATCTGTAGGCCTCTTTAAGGACGGCTCTGCACTGCCAGTACTGAACTTTGGACCTACAGTTCCTCGATGCCCAGGACCAGTTCCAGTCGGCAATTAATTCTATGCCCTCTGGGATGGAACTCCTTGGTTTGTTTTTTCATTTCGAAACACATGTCGCCCGTTTGACTTGTATATTTAGGCATGAGTGTCGTCGAATCGCTCACCAACGTCGCTGTGAGCGCGGCCAACGCGTTCATCAACCAAGCAACGATGCGATCTCAGCTTGTCATGACTGGCGTGGATGCCTTCACGAGCAAGATTTCGCCAGACGGGACCGTCACTCCCGCTCAGGGTGCGACTGTCCCCACTCAGCAACCCGCACAACGGTCAAATGATCCTTCCCCGGTGCCAAGTCTCAGCGGTATCAACGATCCTGCAAACGGGCAGGTCGACCTGGTCCTCTCATACGCCAATGGAATCAAGGCATTGCTTGTGGGGAAAGACGGGAAGCCAGACTGGGACCTGATCATCACGACCGACACAAGCAAGACGACTGGCGCATCATACATTATAGACGAACTGGAAGTTGTCGAGACCAAGCTCCAGCAGGGCCAGGCAATGTCCGACGCGCTAGGCCAATCTATTACCAGCCTGATTTCGGTACGCCGCTTGTTGGAGAGCTTCTTTTATCGACAATGTCTCACTAGGAATTATAGGTTCTCAATCAGCTTGTCAAGTCTGGGAGTGCGGGCGACGACGACGACAAGCTCGCTGCTTCCCTCGGGGAGACAGTGGACTCGGAGATTACAAACTTGCAGACACTTAGCCAAAAGGCGAAACTTGTCACACAAGCTCCGCCCTCTATTGCCACCGGCTTTGCGCCCCCCCCACCGGCTCAGCCGTCCTCGGGTCAGACGGCCCAGCTCGCAGTACAGGTACGTGCAGTCGTATCGTGAGATAGCCTCTGCAGAGCTGGTTGTTTGATACGCATCGTTCTGTAGGATGCAAAGTTCAAGATCGACTCGACGAAGGAAGTGCTTCAGGCGGCACGTCAATCGTACGATGATATCAATAAGCAGATGACTGAACAAGTGAGAAAGCGTCGAATATCTATCGTAAAGCTCGTGTGAGACTTACCGTTTCCACTTATCCACTAGCAAAAAGAAATCTCTACGACCGTGCAACAGATCACCAGTCTGAGCCTTCAAGATACCCAACTATCCCGTATGTTCCTGTGGTCTTTGAGGCTGCGTCGCATTCTTACGCCAGGAGTACGGCAGAAATGATACCTGTTCTCAAGAAGGCCGTCGGTTCCTTCAATACCCTCCGCGCACAAATATCACAGTTGGTCCAATTCTTCGAGGCAAGTTTCTATGAGGACCATTCGTCTGATTGCTCATGCGAATGTATGCTCATAGAGTATTGCCTCGCTTATCGACGACATCATGGCGCCGTCGGTGGACCGTCTCGTGCAGGTATAGCTTACCCTTCGCTGTTGCGCTTTCGCTAATTCTTGCGTAGACAATGCAATCTGCAGAAACCATGATACTCGCCGGAACCTCGCTCCAGGGTAACCATTTCTCTGCGGCCACTCAGTCTCACCCACTGACTCTCTGCTAGATTTCACGCGTAATCTTATCTACAACCAAACGATGATGCCGCTCAAGTGGGTTTTCCTAGCTGCCTACATATCGACAACTCGGGGTTGCTAATTCTGGCTCCAACAGAGTTGCCCTTCTTTCCACTAAAGTGTCTTCTGTTTATGTTGAGATATCCAACGATTACATCATGCCCGCCCAGCGAAGTGTCGGGAATATGCTTCAGTTTGCGCAGGGCTCCGACCCGTCCACACTCGCTCCCAAGCTCGAGCAAGAGCAGAAGAAGCTCCAGGCCTCGGCTGATACAGCGAGCCAGCAGGTCTGTCGTTTATTCTTTTGACGTGCAACATCGCGTCTTTACGGAGCTTCTGCGATAGATTCTGGCCACGGTCGCCAAGGACCAAGCTGATTTTGCCAGCGCTATCACGACGCGGTTGAATGGTATTGAGACGGCGATCAGTGCTATCGTACCACTTCAGGCACCCCGTACGTATTCAATTTGCTTGATAATCGATCATGTCGCTCAGTACGATTGGAATACGCAGCATCGCAGGCGCTGACGTCGGTCTCGACGTCCTATGTCGAGGAGATCGTTGAGCAGAAGAAGCAGGAGGCGACTGCAAACCCGATGAATGCGACGCCCCAGGACCTCGGTCTGATGTGAACGTGCGAGTCTTCCGCTCTTGTTTTCTAGGTCTTTGGGACGCCTCGAGCACGATTTATCTTTGTATGACAGAAATGTATACGTAAAGTTTCTGATGTATAGTGCTTGCGGGTACACCACAGTTGTGATAAACGTCCTTTACAATGTTATTAAATTCATACAAGTGAGGCAATTGCCCAATCGCGATGTGCATCTCCATGTATGATGACTTCAACAAGTCAAGAAAACTCGAGTGCTCACACGCAGACCATCCAAACAAGCAAGAGAATTACATCAGCCCAAGATCCTCTGGTGTTCCATTCATTGGGTTTGCCGCATCCTCCTGCTTCTTTTGTTCGGAAACGTCCTCAACATGCGTCGTCGTTACGTCCGTCAAAGCCTTGGATGCTGTAAAATATGCGTGGTATTTTGAGGCCCATAAATCAGAATAGCGAGCCAAGATGTTACGTACGCGGTGCCTGGAATGGCTGGATTGCTTTTAGCGCATCTTCAATGCCGTTTACCCTCTTCATGATAGAGTTCGAAAAGTCCGCCTGATCTCTCGCGACCTTGTCCAAGATCTGCTTGCTCGCAGTGTCCGCTTTCTTCTGCAGTTCCTGCTGCGCTTTTTGGAGTTTAGGTCCAAGCGATGATGGGTCCGAGTTTTCCGCGAACTGGAGCATGTTCCCAACGCTACGCTGCGCGGGAAGAATGTAGTCGGTTGAGATCTCGACGTAGACCGTGGAGATCTTCGTCGTGAGCATCGCCACTCTACAGTTATCAGTCAGGTTAGATGCTTTCGAGGTGACGTGAGAGAGGCGTACTTGAGCGGGGTCATAGTTTGATTATAGACGAGATTCCGGGTGAAGTCTGCGTGTAGAATTGTTCTAGTGGGGCAGGGAATATAAGGCGCGAAAAAACACACTCTTGAGCGATGTCCCACCAAGGATCATGTCTTCTGCTGATTGCATGGTCTGCAGACAAAGTTAAATTGCGCCGGAAAACGAGAGACAGGCGTCGTACCGTAACAAGACGCGCCACAGATGGCGCCATCACATCATCAATCAGGGAAGTGATGCTCTGCACGTTATATCACATCGCTATGAGAATCTGAAGCGAGACAGAGCACGTACTGACCTCGAAAAACTGGACGAGCTGTGAGATCTGCGCACGAAGCGTGTTGAACGACCCGACGGCTTTCTTCAGGATGGGAATCATCTCTGCCGTGCCCCGGTCAGCAGCTTCCTAAACTCGAACTTGGATGCAGACAGGCAGACACCTACCTGACAGCTTCGCGTCCAGCAGATTGAGACTGGTGATCTCATGCATCGTCTTTGCCATTTCTTTTTGCTATGTAACGCAGAATTTATGCCTGTCAGTACATACACTCAGACCTGCAAGACGGCGCACCTGCTCTGTCATCTGCTTGTTGAGGTTGTTGTACGACTTGCGCGCGGACTCCAGCACTTCCTTCGTTTGATCAACCTTGAACTTCCCATTCTAAACAGCCGCACGTTAGCCGCCCTCACTCCTGGTGCCAGATGCATGGCACGTACCTCAACAGCGAGCTTCGCTGAGTCGTTCGACGACGACTGTGGTGCAGGTGGCGGCGCAAGACCGGGTGGATTAGCGGGCGCTGTCTGTGTTACGAGTCGCGCTTTCTGGCTGAGCGTTTGCAAGTTCGTGATCTGCTCGTCGACAGTCGTCCCCAGCGACACCGCTAGCTTGTCGTCGTTCTCCCCTGCATTTCCCGATTTGATGAGCTTATCAACCACCTGCACTCCAGATTCTTGCCGTCAGCGCCCTACGTTCGTACCGAGAGCGCACACCTACCCCAGTAAGACTGTCCACACTGGTGCTGAGCGAGTCAGACATTGCCTTCCCCGGTTTGAGTTTGGTCTTCGTACGCTGGAGCTCTGCACGAACATATGACGCGCCCGTCACCGCGTTTGGGTCAGTCGTCACGATTTGAGCCCAATCTGGCTTCCCGTCCTTGGCAATGAGCAGCGTTTTCACCGCGCTCGCATACTGCAGCACAAAATCGACCTGCCCATTCGCGGGGTCCGTCATCGCGTCTGTGTTTGGCACCGACGACGGCTGGCCCTGCTTTCCCTCCTGCTGCTCTGCAGGGCTGGACGCAGCCCCCGCGGGCGGCGTGACATTGCCATCCGGAGAGATCTTGTTCGCAAAAGCCTGCACAGTCGTGTTAACCAGCTGCGAGCGCATCGTTGCTTGGTTTACAAATGCGTTGGCGGCATGTGTGGCGCAGCTCGTCAGCGAATCGACGACACCCATTGCTGTGCGCCATGCCTAGGTCAGTGGGGACTGGTGCGGTACGGATGACGGGGAGGAGCGCACCTAGAAGCTCCCACCCGGTGGGCATAGACTTGATCGCGTCTTTGAACTGATCTTGGGCGTCGAGGAACTACGTGGGTCAAATATCGACGTCGTCGTGTGGTTCATCAAGTCTGGCGAGAGCACATACCGAATTTTTCGCGATGTCGAGATTTTCTTTCGTGTTTTTGAGCATCTTTTCCGTGCTTTCCTTGTCTATCGCAAGCACTTTGAGGTTAATTTCGTTCTGTTGGACGAGGTTTAATCCCGACGACCCCTAGGTTTGATAGAGAATGAGGACACACCTGTGCTAGGATCTGTTCCGATGTTCCAGCCTTGTACGTGCACGCGAGGACCATTTCCTCTGTGGAAGATCCAGCTATTTCAACAGTGCCTCGGATACAAATCATGATATACTTACGCGCGAGGTTGGCCATATCCTTGAATCCACCTTCACACTCCTCTGCGGCTTCCTTGCAGCCGTTTGCAAGGCCTTTGAGGTCCGCAAGGCCATTCGGGAAGAGCGCCTGCACTTCGTCCGGCTCGCCTGAGATAAGCAGCTGCACAAGATTCCTGATCACGTCAGGCATCTGGCCAGAAAGCGCTTGAATAGTCTGCATGTCCTTATGCGCGGTCTCGAACGCGGTGTAGCCCGCTCCGACCATCTGTATGAATACATCTTATAAAAATTGCAAAAAAAAAGGCAGATTTTCACGACACACCTGCATGAGACATGCTTTAAATGAGTCGGGATGCTGGGCGTACTGCCATTTGAAGTCAGGAACGCCCTGTGGCTTGTCGACGATCAGACCTGAGAGAGAATGTAAGTACTGGTTTTTACGTGTATAGAGAAGGCTTACTGAAGTCCTTCGTTCCACTGGCTAATATGAGAATAGAGCCAAGCAGCGCAATGGACAGAGGGGCAGGTTGAAGAAGGCTGCCCCAGTTGGTGTTGCACCACATACTGTGGACATCGATTTTTCAGAAAGAACATCCAAAGAAGAAAATAGTAACACGCACTTCATCCAAGCATCTTGGTTAACATTACTGTGAATATATGAGTGAGTCAAGGAAAGGAAAGACAAGCAAAGTTGGAGCACTTACGCTCCCGAGTTGACTTTCTTAATTGCATCGTGGTATGCAACAAGATCTGAGTTAGACATTGTAAATATTGAAAGAGACGGCGGGCGAATGGGCGAAAGTTGAGATGATCTAGGGATGGGGATTCCAGCGACGCAGACTTCGCCTTTACATATCGTTCCTGTTGGCGCTTTGCAAGCCCGTGCAAAGTGAGAAACTTACACCAGGCTATTCGTTGCGCTGGTCATTCTGGTGCATGCATGTCAGAACAGCAGATCGTGAAGTCATCTGATAACAAAACGGCCATCTGCTCGACATGCACGAGGAAGCAATACTACCGGTGAGATCCCTGTCCGAAGAAGCGAGCGGCAGCAAACATGCGCTGAACACGAGTTGCGCTCAATCCCCGTGAAGATGATGTGATTCGCGAATGATGTCGCTGTGCAAATGGAAGTACCTATAGCAAGACTGCTAGTAGTACTTTTTTGGGCTGAAAATTACACGACTTCAACTTTAGATGCTCATGTTCGTGTGGCGAGGTATACCCGGGCCCCCTTGAGAGAAAACTCGCCGAATTATACACTTATTTGCACGATTTCTCCTCGAAGCGTGGCTTTCCAATCGTCAGAATGACCCTGCGCAACCCCGAGCTGTCCCAGTCAACTCATTGTCGGGGTTATAAATTGAATTCGTCTCCGACACATAGCGAGGGCAATTTCGGAGGTACTAGCGTCGCTTCCTGCCTGTAAGGTATCCCGGCTCGCGCCGACACTATGTACTACCACTGCTGCTCAAGTAAGTACGTTACCCACTAGGTACCATCTGTAGCAGCGCTTTGTCGACGCCTTGAACGTTGAGCTTATCTGAGTTCGAATATCATCAGCAATATCTCAGAATAGCAGATAGGTCGGCTGTGGGGCATGTTCGGCTTGTCCTGCCGAACGGCGAAGGGTCGAATCTCTCCAGAGTCACGCCGGTCATCACATCTTCGACATCACGGGAAAGCGGCAGGTCCGATATTGCGGCAAGACAGGCTGCGGGGAAGATAATTGTCGTGTTGATTCAACGCCAGTCGGTCCCTAGTGAACTCCACTGCCAAATCATTCCGTCTGCTGGTGCGGCACTGACTCGGCTTTACGTGCAAAGTGTAAGGCTGTGTGGAACTGATTTACGAACGTCGCGCCATTGGAATGCGGTGGAAGAGTCTAATGCTGTAGGGAAATGCCTGGTCAAGACATTGAATGTCGAAAACTGAACAATAAATACATTCCAGATCCCGTCACGCTCAGGAGCATAATCATAAGTAATAGCCGGCAGTCTCGCTTCTAGACGGTAGGACAGGGAGCACGCCACAGGGAGCTTGAGTGTGTATCGGAGGCCCAAAAAAGACCTGCTCTGCCCACCAAATCCGGCAACTACATATGATTCCTCCAACCTATCGAAGTCTGGTAACGAGACTAAAGTAACAGCAAATACTCCAAGGAACGCAATGATCATCTCACGTCGAGCACGGACAGAGTGAAGTTGGACGGTGTAGTGCGCCTAAATTGAGTTTGAATACACGCAAAGCTCAAAGCAGCACCGGGATGCTCATGTCCGGAGAACTAGACTACTGTCAGCGCGACCACCCATATAAGGTGCGATTTCATAGCGGAGAAGTGCTCACGTACTTACTGTGCGTCCCTGGAAGAAGACTCTATAGCCAAGTCATTACTCCTGTCATGCATGGTCTAGGGCCAGCAATCGGAAATCAATCTATTGTCACCTTTTACGTCCGTGAGACCAATGTCGAACGGTTGGAAGCTCCCGAATGCTCGCACATACCCGTCTTGACAAGCTGCTTGGGTCTGCGTGCGTGGATTTTCCCCGACTAGTAAGGTTTCGGTGGTCTGGAAACCCGGTGATGCACGAGGCAAACTCTTGCTACTACTCGCGCAGACCCATGACGAGCACAGATTTACGCCCAATGTGCACAATGTCACTCTTCGAGATAGAAGCGCCTCCATTGCGGTCTCATAAATATGACCAGCATGAAGGTCTGCATCCTGTGTGTCCGCACTTCCGCTACTGCTTTATCATTAACAAGCTATCAGAAGTGAGCCTTCTCTTATCCCCCTTGCCGTTCTGACTTGATACACTCAGAGGATGCCTGTTCTCAACACCCGGATTGGTATGGGCCCTGGGCCCCAAATACCTCACAGCGTCGGGGTCGGAGGAATGATGGATCATCAACCAATGTTAAGTGAGCACATCTAAACCATCATAGATGTATAAGACTCGTAACTCTTGATTGTTCAGGGCCGAGCCGGGGCAGTGGAGTAAGTATCCATGTCATGTCTTGCATGGATCGGACACTCACTATACATCCTATTTAGATTCTCCCAGTTCAGCTCCCACGGAAGAATCCCGAGCTCATGAAGCTCACCGACGAAGCTCAGAGCCTGCGTGCAGACTCGGAGCGGCTTTCACGCGAGATGACACGCATCAGTGGAGAGCTCCAGCACGACTACTCGGACTTCACCAACAGCCTGCGCCCACCTAGCGACAAGGCCATCGCGCGGATCACGCAGCTCGGTGCAAAAATCGTCCAGCTCTCTTCGGAAACGCGTCCTAGCGCGCGTGACGCGCTGGTCGCAGGGTGCAAAGCGGACGCAATCGCTTTGCACAATGCATTCGACTCCGCACACGGCACAGCAAAGTTGTCGATGGAACGAGCGGCGAAGGAGGAGGTGGACATCACGTATGACGCCAGCCAGGCGGAGACAAAGGAGGCGCGCGCGCGCGATATTATCGTGTTGCTCAACGACTTGATTTCATCGCAGAACCGCGAGCTTGCGACGCAGCGTGATCGCATTAATACAGCGATGCATGCGGCAAAAATTGCACGGGAGGCGCGAGACGAGGCGCAGAGAAAGTTGGATAGCGCGAAGAGTGGACGGGACTTGCGAAACGCGTTTCTCGGGCCATTGGGGGACGCTCTTGATATTGGCGGGCTGAATAGGTGAGTGACTTGTCCCCGTCTTCCAGGAATGTGGTGATGTAGGATGTTGACGCCTAATTATGTGAACACAGCCAGATTAACGCAGCGAAGGGCGCATTAAACGACGCAGAGAACAACCTTTCGACAGCGCAACAGGACTACAAGTCGGCGGAGGATGCGGTGAACGACGCGCGGGGGGAGGTGGACCGCATCAACGGGTATCTCCCGGACCTCCAGAACCTCAGAGAGACATTCCGCCGAGAGCGTACGCAGTTTGACACGCTTCACGGGAAGATGCACGATTTTGTAAATCTGTGCCTCGATGTCGCGGTATTTTTTGGCAGCCTGACGGCACAGTCATCCCCGATGCAGTTCGTACACACTGCCAAGGGCCTGGCGGATATGGTGCTGAAAGTCCAGGGGATCGTGGAGAGTAATGTGAAGCTTGCGGGGCCATTTTTGACAGCCCCTGATGGGTTAGACGCGACACTGAAGCAGATTGCACAGTCGACGGTTCCTCCCGGGCCTATCGACGAGCTGATGTGAAAGGTCCACGCTTGTCGGCATGCTTATAGTGCAGACCTTTCACACTTACACATGATAAACTATATTATTGAGGTGTTTCTCATAGCAGAATGGATGTAATTTTAAAACAGGACGACTCACTGTATGTTGCTGTGTATGTACCCCTCAATTTGTTAGCGATACTGGGCGTTGAGCGATGAAGCGGGAGTCTTCATTATGATTGGTACTCCAGAATGCGCGGCATTCAGCAAATAAATTTGATTTCGATGTCGACCTCACCTTCATACAATTATCCCATCCGGGACGATGCCGTTGCAGCAGTATCACGCCGCACTGGCAATCATGTCAAGTTCGAGCTGGCCCTATCGGAGCGCCTGAAAACGACTCGGATAAGACCGGTCCGTCACGGCGGATGTGAACTTAGCCAAGAAATTAAGTACCAGTAGATTTATTTCGTGCGCCCAACTCATATCTAATTTATTCTATTCTAGGACTGTTCCGGTCGGAGCGGAAAAGTCGTACTTCCTTGTTTGGTGATGCTCCATTCCTCCTTGCTGTCTCACCAGAACTTCCAATTCACTCTCTCGTTCACATAGTGTCCACAGCTACGAATACGTAGCGCGCAACACATCTACACTATTGCGTTTGAATGTTGCCGGCCTGTATGAAACTTATCTCTAAATTGGTAGCAGTATCATGTCGACCGAACGTCTCCTGGACCTATGCCACCGCTGAGGCGACTTGCGCAGCGTCAGTCGCGTCTGCCGAGAGTGTAAGAACTTTGGGTGTGCACCCGTGATGCACGGTGGCCTCGCACTGCTCGGCATACGTTACACTCACAGAGGAACGGGCAAGAAGCGCATTCTGAAGCATTGGCTTGGGCGAAGGCTACAGCGATGACACGGCCGATGCCTTTGGATGCGCCGGTGATGGATACGCGCGAAAAAACGAGAAGAATGGCAAACCGACGAAGGGCATCGCCCATCAACTACAAAACCTTTATCATGTAGACGGGGTGTATCAGGTTTGTTCTGGTGCATGTAACGTACCACTGTAAAATCGTGTAGACATGAAATATTTGGAGGACCGTGGCTTCGCATGACTATGACTGCCACACTCATTGGCCGCAGCCGCTGCAGACGTACTAGATGTCGTTTCTATACAACATCTTCTGCGCGTTGCCAACCTATAGTCTCCTGTACTCCTTTGACTTTGCCACGTGTCAAACAATGCTTTTTGTACGTCTTGTGGAAAACTCTTACTGGGCCGAGTGACAATAGTGATGTGTATCTTAGGTTACTGACCTCCCTTTCTCTCCAAATCTAACTTCGAGCATACGGGCAATCACAGAAACTCAGAGATAAGCGCCGCGGAATCACAGTAGCCCAATGCTAGATATCCGGTCCGAGTTCAATTGAGGTGCGCATTTGGACGGGACACCACATCTGCTCCTGATTTGAGGGACCACCCAGTGCAACAAGGATCTCATTATCCAGGAATACGGAAATCCCGAACTCAAGTTCGCTCATGAGTTCTAGTTAACTACAAACTCTTGCTCTACGATGCTCTGTGTAAGCAGTGACATAGCCTGCGGCGTGCGCGGCGTAAAGTGGGCTTGGACATTCTTTGGAAAGCTAACGACACATCTATCAGTTCGCACCAAGAGACGGCGGGCGAAGAACGAACCAGATTGTACTAGAGGTGTACGCCACCTCAGGTATGACGGGACGGCCATGGGCGTCGCGCGTGGGCAATATCTCACACGTCGCGAGCAGCGTCGAGATGATGGCGAAGATGGTGCCCTGCGCGAAGTGGATACCAGGACACACACGCCGCCCGAAGCCAAACACAAGGTCCGTGACCTTTTGCATCTCGATGTCAGAGCCGTCATATCGCTCGGGCTGGAAGGCGTCTGGGTTAGGATATGTGTTTGGGTCGCGCGTCATGTGCCTGTAATACCACAGTAGCAATCAGTGAGTACTGTCCGCGTGGAGAAGTGGCCACTGTGGGGACATACCAGATGTTGGGCATGACCAGGGAGCCTTTGGGCAGGTGAATGCCATTATAGACATCGTCTTCGTTCAGACAGTGAGGGATGCCTTTCGTAAGGAAGGTGCGTGTATATAGTCAGCCAGATTACTGTGCCATCATACGCTGCAGGAACTTACACAGGGGTACCGGAGGGGCCCAGCGATACACCTCGGTCACGATGCTACGCACATAGGGCAGCGATGATTTATCTGCGAGAGACGGAAGCCTGTCGCAGCCTACCACGGCGTCAATCTCCGCACGGGCCTTTGCCTGTATCTCAGGGTAATGCAGCATCGCGAGCACGAATGATAATATAGTCGACATGTTCTAGCGAGCAGCAGCCGGCAGCATGCGCTCGAGGCTCAGGGAGTAGACGAAATTGTAGGAGGGGAAGGGCGTACCGTATCTAACCCACCGCCAAGAACAGCCGAACCCGCCCACACTAACGAGTGCTCGTCTGCCGCAGAAAGGGGACCATCCACCTGGGTGAGTGTCGTGGCACATAAGCTTGGGGTATGCGCAATCCCTGTGGGCTGTGGTTGGTCAGCGCTACGAAAATTGAGTACAGAGAGTGCGGACAAGATTATCTCTGGCCCAGAGGTAGGGATTCCATGTCCCCTCCATCATAATTTTGCGCATGTCCTTAGCCGTCTGAAAGAAACCTGTTCCGGGCATCCATTCCGGAAGATTCTTAACTTAAAAGTCAAATGAGGTGAGGTGAAAGCCCACGCGATATCCAATGGTCACACTTACGCTGAGGAATCAAGTCAACTAGAAATGCGCCTGGGGCGGTTGCTTTGCTGAAGTTACTCATCGCGTCCAGCGGGATTGTGTAAAAGGGGTCGTCTTTTGACTGAACGGTGTAGCCGTAATTCGCCTCGAGGATGATCGCTGCGATTCTCCTGCGTGATTGGTGAGTGATCAGAGAACAGTTCGATTGGGAGTGATGCACGTACATCTTGATTTCGCTCTCAAGGGAGCTCGGATCATTTAAAACACCCAGTACGAGCTTCCGAGCCTGCGTCTCTTGTACATCGTAATAGCGCTGTACAACGGACTGGTTGAAGTCTTGGTTGACGATCTTGCGTTGCTTGCGCCACTCTTCACCATAGGGCTGTAGGACGAAACCTTGTGCATATCCTATCCTAGAAAGGATTCAACATTCACATTACGTGGTACGGCGGCTCATCATGGCCCACTCACAGGTCGCATGCCATGACCTGTGCAAAGAGTACGCTCAGCATGGACAAACGAGGAATACGACGCGCTTACCATGTGGGGTCGCCCCGAATATATGGAAGAGCGCTTGTCGAGGAGGTCTTTGGCGGCCTGTATGCTGTTGAGGATGATTATAGGTTGACCCATAGCATCAAGATGTATGATATCGCCTGCAGAATTATCTCTAGACATCAACGCAATATCGAGGGATTGTGGCGCTGACCATATGTCTGAGCCCACTTTGAAAATGTCAACCAAGGGCTTTCCGTAGGTATGTGGGTGGCGTTGCCTATAACTGGCCAGAGAGGTGGACCGGGGGCAATCCCTTGCATCTTGCGACTCGTAAGAATCCATCGTGCAAACACATAGGCGAACCCGAACGTGGCACTGGTGATAAGAAAATTGGCATGCAAAGTAATACGGAAGGCTATGGCTATAGAGGCAGCTAAGACTATGCTGCTGGAGAGTGCGGTCATGGCGAGGAGGGATGTCGGATTGGAAGATAGATTGGATGAGAAAAGGCAGAATGTGGGCGCAAGGCGCTTGGGTACTCCGGAAATATACCATTGAAACAGAAGCGGAGCTCGCGTGGAGGTATGAACTTGAAGATTCGTGACTCTATGCGGGAGTGTGCCAGGGGCTAGGGCATGACGGCTCGGAATACTGTATGTAACGTTTCGACCGGGAGTTCGCGCCTTGCGACGTGTGACGCAAAGTCGAGGCAGTCGGGCGTGCGTGGCGCGTAGCAGGCAGGGCTTTGTCCGTAACACCTAGGGACATAGGGTCTCAAATAGTCTGAGATCAAGCAGAAAGACAAGTTAATTGAATCGACGTTGAATACTCACTAGAATCTGTCGTTTTGTATATTTTCCGATAGCATCGATACCCAGTCTCTAGAAAGGGGATATGATACTCTCGCAAACTTGAAATGTGCATATACTAACGAGCCAAGGGCCATCACACATGTTATACCCCGTCAACCATGATCCCAGACTCGCCCGAAGTTCGAGTGGCTATGGGGGTTTCAAATTTAGTTCACAGACTTCCCCTGACGGCGTCAGCTGTTACAAATAAAATTCAGATAGCTGCTAGTCACTTTTCAGCAGCTGGGTGTACACAGCAATATTCTCAGCGGCATTGTGCATATCCACAACCCTGCAGCGGCCAGTTATATTTCGAACCAGTGCCAGAGAAAAGCTGTATAAAAGCCAGAGGCACTTATTTTGTCTTGCAAAGTTGTCTGAGATTAAAAGTATAGTACTAGTTATGTAAATTCTATGAGTATTACTCATCCAGATGTGAGAAATGCCTAATGGTGAACTAGTGAATGGCGGCGGACTCACTCCTTCGGAGTCATAGAGGCGGTTCTTCAAATTTGCCATGACACGCGTCCTCTCAGTGTCTCTTCAGCGCCAACGCCTCTTCTTACTGCCAACCAAGTCATTTCTTCCCTGTCGACAAACCTGCTCCGCAAGACCTCATCTTTCATTCAAATCGAGTGGAAAGAAAATTTCTCTCGTATAAGCCATTCACGGTTGTTCTGTGACGAGAATTGGACTAATACGCATCTCACAACAAATCTCGACGTTTTCTGATACTCACACAATTGGAGCAGAAGAACTTAAACGAGGTCAATAAGAAGAAGAGTGCACGGTATTACAGACTCATCATACAGCTTCACAGATGTCTGATCTTTTCCTCCGCCGCACCGGTTCTCCAACTCAGATTCAACCCATTCCACTGCCTCATTTCTATTCGAAGGAGCTTACTCCATCTACAACACTCTCGATGAGTCGTACCGAGTCGGCACAGATACATCCCGATAGATATCCCGGTTCAATCACACTTCCAATCGAAATCTGGGAGCATGCGTTCGACTACCTCGTCCCATCCTCATGGAACACAGAAAAGATGCTGAAAGACTTGAGTCGCTTGCGCACATGTGCCACAGTCTGCAGATCGTGGCGTGCACGCTGTCTTTTCCATCTACGGCAGTATGTTGTCCTAGAGGATCGACGGCAGGCTGCTAGGATTGCGAAGAGACTTAGTCGAGATCGACGCCTCGCTGCGGCAGTCACCACGGTGGTCGTTTCCAAAGCGGAGGCTTTGGGCCCGTTTGCGACTAGCATGGCACGGAAGCTAGTACACGTACGTACCCTGGTGCTTAAGCCGCTGTCGATCCAGGAGGACTGGAAGCCAAAGCTTCTGCATGCGGACATATTCTTGCATCTACGGATCGCGTTTGACTCAGTGACGAACCTTTACATTGAATTCAACTGGGAATCGCTTTTCCCATCCGCAGTTCTTCTCGCCCGCTTCCTGTATTCTCTTCCACAGCTATCACACTTTTATTGTCGTGGTGGGCTGAAGCGCCAAGATGATCCGAAGGACTTTGATTTCAATCCGCACGTCGTGCTTCAGCCGAGCGACTGGCCTCTCGCCCATGTTGATTTAGACTATGCCGGTGCGACGGGCGTCATGCATTTTCTCGTGAAAACATCGATCGCCGCAACTCTCACGAGCATATCAGCTGAGATGCAAGCACTGAAGGACGGCAAGATGTTGGAAGCGGCTGGGAAGGTACTGCGAGATTTGCATGTGAGGTTTGATGTCAATTCGGATGATGTGCTGAGGCGGAAGAGGGGTTGGAATGGTACGTTAGGTGTCGAGTTTTGACTGAGGACACCTGCTAATGCACTGCAGAGGAGTTCAGTCGACAGCTTTTACAGAATACCAACCTCCAGACATTCACTGCTACGATATTTCTCTGGAACTACCACCGCAAGAGGCTCTATGGCCTTCGTACCTTGCTAAGCGGGCCTTTGCCGTCGAATCTGCGTGAAGTCACGGTGATTTTCAAGATGGATTGGTCGCGTGAAGAAATCGAGAGCCTACTCAGATGTCTTAATGAAGATATCTGTGCGCAGATTGATGAGCTGCTGTCTGGTCCTCAGTACAAGATGCTTCATACCGTGTCCTTCCACATTGATGGGTACGTCGACGCCTTGGATCTCCAGGACCGCTCAGACCATCCGACGGAGAACGAATGGAAAGAGCTTCTTTCACCACGATTACCCAGATTATGTGCGCGCGGGCTGCTCCGGTAAGTCACGTCATCGGCTTTCGTTACGACGAAGAATCAAAGCTCATCCGCTCCTTATGGGACAGGACACCTGCTACTTTGTACACTGAGCCATAATCAGTTATGCTGCGAGTTGTTCTTCAGTGGTGTCTCTCCGTCAAAGCTAGGGAGCGTTTGTGATGATACTATCGCATGTTGAAGTTGAGGGCTCACTGCCTTGACGAGAATCTGCGTACAGATTGACGAGCTCTTGACAAGCTCTGAGTACAAGCATTAGGGCAGCGTCGCCTTTCACCTCAACGCTAGAATAGAGCGCTGTGATATGAGTGGCACCCGGGCTCTTCCATCACAGAACTTATTCTATCAACACCTCTTAGGCCATTCAACAAAAACTGCTGCGCCTTCAGGTTTCTGTTGACTTCCACTCTCTACATGTGCTAGCTTCGAACAGTAGCGAAGCCCGTTCACAGCTGTGTTCAGTATGGTCATGCGATCGTATGAATTACACTCGCTTAGATAGAGCTAAGAGGCGCTGGAAATAGAAGGATCGAGACTACTGTGCTGTGCATAACCGCCTCGAGCTACAGTACTTAAGGCACACGTCGAGGCAGAAATGTCTTTGTCGTCAATACACACCATCTCCAAACTCAATGCAGGCATCTTTAACGGAAGTTGCAAGCTCGCTTTATGATGGCGTTTCAGCCACGAGACTTGGTGAGGACTCCCTGTTCTTTGCTTGCTTGGATGCGTTCGCACTGATGCTGATCCCGCATGATCATCGTAGATAATAGCAGACTAGGATCAACGAAGGAGGACAGATCATGGCTCGACAATACAACAAAGCTGCGCTCTCTCTCAACGACTGCCAGACTTCCTCACGAGATCTGGGAGCATGTGCTCGACCATCTCGCCCACGAGTCTGGTCGGGAATCGCTCTGGAGAATACGGGACCTCAGAGTTTGTGCTGCCGTCTGCGGGGCATGGCGCACGAGATGCCGCTTTCATCTATCTTGCATCGTCGAACTCCACAGCAAGCGACAATCGAGTTTGGTCGCGAAAAGGATGGCGCGTGATCCATCTATAAGGAATCTTGTGAAGACAGTCACTATCCGCAGCGCTGGGGCCCTGGGTCCGTTTTCCCTGTGTCTAGCCCGTAAGCTTTCGCAGGTGGAAACACTGGAGTTTGTAGGAAAGCGTTGGCCGCTAGTCGAGTGGAAACCTATCCTCTTCCACGTGGACCTGTTCGCGCACATGAACGCGACGTTCGAAACTGTCACTCATCTCTCACTATTCCACGTCGAATTCGCTTCTGTAGTCATCTTCGGCCGGCTGCTCTCCGCCCTTCCTCGTCTTGTCACCCTCGTGTGTCGTCGAATATACTTCAAGACATGTACCGTTATCCTAGGCGCTGCGCGGCCGCCCAAGAATCTCATTCGTTTGAAACTGGAAGACGGTAGTGGCGTCGTCGACTATCTAGATGCCATTTCTTCGGCCATCCATCTGGTAGACTTGACAGTTTGGTTCGAAGACGAAAGTGAGGTCAGACAGTGTAATCGAATGCTCCAGGTTGCAGGAACGTCGTTGTCCAGCCTCCACATTGACACTAATGGCCTACGAGGGCAAGGTTTGTCTTCTATACCATAGCCACACGCCGTGCTGATGGCCTATCAGCATCCGACATCAAACTTATGCAGAACGTCAATCTTCAGGTGTTTGTGCTCACAGTCAGCACCCGTGCGCAGTTCGTTGGCTGGCTGAGTGCCATCGGATCTGGGATGCTTCCACGACAGCTTCGTGAGATCAGGATCTTGCTCTCGGAATTGAATCCACGCACGGATCCTAAAGACCTTCTTGCGTCTAATGGCGGAAACTTTTACGGGCGAATTGATGACCTGTTGACAGGCCCCAGCTATCTCAACCTTAATCTCGTTTCTGTTGAGCTCCGGCCTGCTATCTATCTTACGCGGAGGGAGTACACGAAGCATGTTCCGACCCAAGATGAGTGGTGGAACTGCCTTTCTTCACGGTTTCCACAATTGTGCGCACAAGGGATTCTTCGGTTAGCAACTCTTCTCTGGTCAACCTTGAATGGATAGAAATTAATCATCAAAACTGACATCTATGCAACAGGGCAGCCGTGTTGATCCATTTCATCGGTTAGCCGGAAACAAAACCGCTTTTCAAACAAAGTCCAATACTTGTCGCCTCAATATTCGGGAGTACGCGAGTCTACCTGATCACTCATTACATCACCAGCTGGCTAGCGGGTTGTTGAGGGCGCTTTGAGGACGAACAGATATGTTGCTACGAATAACGTCCAGCATGACCACTCGAATTATTAAAATTGTAATCCAACTATTGAGTCAGTGATAACACATGCCATTTTCCTTCCCCTAATCTATACAACACTCGTCGTAGAATATACAAGGCTACCACGCAGGAGACTAATGAAAAGACCAGCACAGCACACGGCCTCGCCGCCTCCATGAAGTCAACTAATCTATACAATGCCAAGCTGACTAGGTCCATCTCAGGCGAGAGTGCTCTGACAAAGTAAACCGAGTGAGGATACTCGCGCAAGAGACATTTGAGCAGGACACTGACTACATCTGTTTCCGCGGCTGGACTGTGCAGAGGCTCATTGTCTGAGTAGTGTACCACGATACTCCGTGTGAAGGCAACGTCAATGGGTGTACGTAGCCCTCCACCGGTGTTCTCGCAGTGCCGGGATTCGTTGCTTGAGAACGTCACGGACTTGTTTTCGTGTACGCCTGAGGACGGGAACGAGTTCATGTGATTAAGCACGAAATCACCGGGACGACTCTGCATGGTCTGGCGGCTACGCAGATATCGTCGTGCATTGTACCTGTGGAAGTCTCAGAGATTAGCCATGAACCACGTTTGCGTAGCTTGGCACCTACATCGCCATGAACGAGTTGGTGTGTACTATGGAAGGCCACCATGAGTCTCAGATTGACACAGGCGGCAGACAGGGAGATACGCACATGGAACTAGAGGAGATTGGAGACCGATAAACACCAGCTCCCCAGGAAGCGCCGCCTTCTGTGATGTAAATATGACTCCAGTGCTCAGTCAGCCAGTTCGGCAAGAGGGACTTACGGCTATGATAGACGTGATAGATAGCACACTGTGCATCGTAGCTCAACGCTTGCCGCAGGCACACTTTCATTGCACATACCTTGTGATTGCACCGGTGTTCAGTGTGAACATCATGATTGTTGCAATCACGGTATTCGACCTGCGAATAGAAAGGTTTAGTACTCGACCAAGACAGGTGATCTACTAGCCTACCTCTGGAAACCTGTGCGCGAGCGCGCAAGGAGATAAGACATGGACAGGGCGATAGTGACATCTACTCCGCTCCAAAGCGACAAGGGCACGTAGGTAACCCACTAGTGTGGGTGCATAGATGTCAGTGAGTGAGTCAGGTTCCAAGTTATAAAAAACGATCGTACCTTCAGGCCCTCCAGATGAAGGATAGAATCGTTCGCCGGTTGAACACTAGATATTCAGCTATCAGACATGGAGCACAGAATAACGTAATCGATACTTACAGCTCGTACCAAAATGCTACACAAAGTGAGACAATTGAACAGGCGCGATTTGAATAATGTGTGCACTCTTACCTATACTTCCCGCTGTATTTATATCAGAACCGGATAAATAGGAAACTTATAACGTAGAGGCAACTCACCGTATCCCCCAAACAGAAGAATTGTCTGTAGTTCATTTAGCCTAAGAGCTGTGATTATAAATTGCGTCGATGACTTACGACAATGACAGGTAGCAAGTAACGGAACCGTGATTGTCTATGTACAACAGCGTCGACTATAGTGTGTCCGATCAGCGCCATGACGGGGTATACTCAAATTACAACAGACTTACGTTTCCATACACGCAATACGTATAACCTGGGGCACGTTTTGATTTTCTCAGACCTGCGAACGAGAGACGAATCTGTATATCACTCACGTTTGTACAGACGAGATACAAATAGGCTAGTCAGCGGTTCCCGTTTGATTATCAGCACTGGCGCGTTTATGAAAATATATCCAAGACGTACGCCGACTATATTTTGCGCCTACCGTTGGAACCGAACGTAAGTATTTCATTAAGTGAAAAGAAACTTAGACGATACCTTGTAGCTCCATGCAACGTCCAACAGTTGGAGGGGATCAAAATAATTGAGAATGAGGTAATAGTACACTACATGAATAGCAAAGGATATGTGGAGTGTATCCAGGACCCTGTAAAATGGGATTCAGTGATGGGAAAGTTGGAGCTGCAAGATGACTCAAACCATAGGTAGCACACGACAAGCTTGCTCCATAGGGGATCCTTTTTGCTGTTTTGAATATAAATGAATGTCTGAAGGATTGTGATTCCGTAGAGGCTGAGGACAGGCACATCAGCGCGACCAATCTTGATGTGGAAGCGGAGAAGGATAAAAACATACATTGCTGCAAAGAATGTTCCGAGTAAGATTGCGCCGAAGGTGTTCGCGAGATCCATTGAGCTGCTTTTTGCGACGACAAAGTCGTATGTACAGGTTTAAAATTACGGCACGAACGCGAAAGCCAGTTGATCAAGGAGGCGCCCGACAGCCTCCAGCTTGTCGCCTGTCGCACTCGGCTTTGTACTGTAGAACACAGACGGGTTGGTCGGCGGGGGACATGCGAATGTGCCTCACACGAATGTTATATGTTTCACCGAGTGAGCGATCTTCCCCGTCTCGCGGAATGATGGTCATGATAATAGATCCCGACGGCAAATTTTTAGGGACAAGGGTGAGAAGCGGGATTTGGCCGGGACCGTGAACACAAAGGGGTTTGAACATTTGAAATAATGCCTGTCAGGCACTCCTCGAGTCCCGCGATTCAAAACTGATCCGGGTGAAATAAGCCTATAAGTATAAAACGGCATGTAGAGGCAATGGCACCTGGACAATTTCTGCTGAACGAGTTGGACACTCCACGCTATGAGTTTGGGTGAGAAAGACAGCAGATGGTATATAGGCGCCTCGCGCTCACCAATGACAGTTACGCCACACGAAGCCGCTAAAATCGCAGTAAAGATACAAACATCACACTCACAAAGGACAAGTGCTTGACACTACCGGACTCATCAAATTCAGGCACCCAAACGCAACGACCTATACATACCGGCCCAACTGGTGCTGCGCCGCCTCATGATATTCACTCTCTATGCTCAGCACTTAAACACGGCGCTGAAGGCATACAGCGAGCGTACATACCACTTTTCGACTCTCACACTTGAGCGTTAAGAGAAGTGGTTTACGCCTGATATGGGGTCTACCATATGTTCTCTATCAACTAGACCGGGAAATGACGGGCGCGTTTCTCATGATCAAAGCCGCTCAGAATGTTCCTCAGAACAAGGCTAGACTGGCCGTGCGCGCGGCTCGAGCGCTCTAGCATGCGGCTGATACGCACATAGTACATGAAGCCGTCGAGTACGGGCTCGCCAGTGATCCCGGTCATGATCGAAGTCGTCGACAAGAGAACGAGCACAAGGATTTCAAACGCCACGACCGTAGATGTTCCCAAGGTCATGCTACGCACCCCGGATTCGCGAGTTTCGAAACCATGTATGAGAATTTAAAACCAGACAGATGAATCAGCACACAGAGTGTGTAATGTCAAGAGTTTCAACTATGGCAGCCGGCCGTTCATGCAAGACCCCCACCCCGTCGAGGTTGACATCCAGCGAACATCAGACAGGCTGCGAGGAGCTTAGAGTCCACACAAAAGGTCTACTGAGCATAAGGCCCGCTGTGAGTCGTTCAGACTCAGTTAGCAGCACAACTAACCACATAGCGATGAAAGGGCAACGCAGGCCTAGATTGCTGAATACAAATTCATATACATAGAACTCACCTGAATGCCTTGCTGCTCGCTCGCCAAACTTCTCTACCAGACTCCGTCAATTCTCAGTACTTTCAACATCTCCATACAGCTTCTCCGCGGATTCGTCTCCAACGTTCAGTCGGTAGCTTGTAGGTGCGACTTTGGGCTATATACTCACCCCATGGCGCTTGCTGACAACGTCCAAGAAAGAGAATCCAAGAAAGAGAAAGGCATACGTGAGCTCAGTGCCCAGTAGGATAGGACGTAAGAAAACCGTTCAAGATCAAAAGGCGTCGGGGAGAAGGATAGACCGCCCCCAACGACTTAGGATTAACGACCAACTCGAAGTTGAACGAGTACATCATTGAGCGACTGACAAAAAAACGACCGCCGGCGCCGGGCTCGGCTGCCGGTCCGGCCGACGTTCCGACGCTTACCGCCTTCGGACTCAGGACGGCCCTCGACGCCCGCCCATATTCAATGCGCTTGATGCTGCGCTCATCCTCCATGATTCGCGCGACAGGCCAATTCGCCCTATTACGAGCGGTGTCCAAATGGCTGGGAAGGAAGTTGCACGTTTATCGAGGGCCGTGAGAAACAACACTTCAGTTTGATTTTGGTATGTGATGTTGGTTACAGTCAGCAAACCTCTCACCACAGCTCATTTCCAGTTCGTAAGGCCTTCACTTCGGGCTGTTTCTATTATACCACGACTTCAACAGATTTACTTGCACTTGCAGCTCGTAATCCTGCTGTTGGCTCGTGCTCAAAGCTGTAGAGTGTCTTCGTCGTCGATGCGTCTTGGGCATAATCACTTTTGTATCCCTCGGGTAACGGATACGAATCTCGGGAGGAGAAGAGCCGCAATGCGGGTGCTCACAGCACTCAATGCTGACAATGACGTTCGGCGCGTAGACGGGGCTCGGCCATGGCACATACGCATCCTAGCGGCACGCCAGTATCTTGAGGAAACCCGCATCCATAATCCCGCTGAATCGGCATATGTTCAGTTGTCCAGGCTCTCGAACTCATATATGAGACCTAGCTGGGAGGTCGCTGGACGTCACGCAGGACCTCAATTCTGAATCAGACACACGTCGTATCCTAACCGCACGTATCCCGCGCTTGCAAAAATGTCTGCAGATATAGGTGCGTATATTTCTAACAGAAAAAAAAAATCATGCCTAAAATGCCACACACATGCCTCCAGGCATCAAC
>NW_012133355.1:84403-93574 GCF_000313525.1 Fibroporia radiculosa | reverse complement strand
GCCAGCCGCACGCGGGGGCGGTGAGGTGTGCGAGGACGCGCGCGAGGAGGTCGAGCGCGGGGGAGGGGTCCGGCGCGGGGAGGGGCTCGCCGAGCGGGTCGAAGGACGGGTACCACTGGAACGCGCGCTCGTGCAGGTATGGGATCCTGTGCGCGGTGAGCGGGCGTGCGTGTGTGCGGGAGAGGGGGGCACGTACTGCTGGGGCGCGCGGAGGGCGAGCGTCGCGGTTTGGGGGAGGCGCAGCTGGCGGGCGAGCTGCGCGAAGGGAGTGTGGGTGTCGCCTGTGGGCGTGGGGTGAGTGTGGGGTGCAGCGGGAGGGCGAGGCACACACCGAGGCCGTGAAGGAGGATGAGGAGGTTCTCGTCGGTGCCGTCGTCGCTCGGGGCGTAGGTGAACGGAACGGGGATGACGGACGGGTCGGGCGGGGGCTTTGACCTGGGACTAGCGCTGGGAGCATCGCGGAGGTGGACGTTGCTCATCGTGTGTGCAGCGTCGGTCGTCGTCGATGGTGGCGGTGATGGTGGTAGCGGTGTGCGATCACTCAGCCTCGCCGTGGGGCAGAGCGGCCATCTCGGTAGATCGACGATGCGCACGATCCTTGCGTTTTCGATCACCCTGACCGATTGCAATCACAGCTCAACGTTCGAACACCAACGCGCAAGGCAAATCGGTTTATTCCCCATAAAGATAAATCAGTCCAGATTTTTTCGACCTTTCTTGGTATATGTACTACTACAGCAACGCGCGCACACAAATTCATTTTATGCAAGAGCAATCATCGCACCAGCAGCAACGAGAGACAAGATCATGGCGGGGGCGGCGGCAGCACCCGCACCCGAGGTCGTCGTGGTTGTAGTCGGCGACGGCGCACCGGTCGAGGTCGTGTACGACTGCGTGCCGTTCGGGTAGTCGTAGCCAGGGTTGTTCGCCCATGGCACCGTCTCATTCATTGCGGTCAGGTTCACTGGCGCAGACAGCGACGCCGCCGTGATCGCCGTGTTGAGCGACGGCGCGACAAAGACGCCTCCAGTGCCTGCACCGACGGCGGTCATGTTCGGCGCCGCGAACTGCACATAGTACTCGTTGTTCAGCGGGCCGGGGTAGCCACCCGTCAGGTTAAGCAGGGCTGCAAGTCAGCGGGTGAGCATACCTGCAGGGGCAGAAGGGAGGGCGGTGGGGGACTTACGCAGGGCGGTCGAATTGCCGACGAGATCGTTGTTCTTCCAGCCTGTCGCCTCCGCAACGAATGAAAAGACGTTGTTCACCGTCGCGTTCGTGTCCTGTCGGCCGAGCGACTTGAGGCCCCAGTTCGCCTGCACGGTCGAGAGCGAGGAGTAGTGCGTGTAGAACGTGTTGTCTGTCGTGTTGACCAGATTCGTGGGGAGCGCGCCGCCGATGAGGAAACCCCAGACGTTGTTGTTGACCGAGTACACTGACGAGTGGGGATGAGTTTACCGCACGGGTAGGCTGGGCAGAGCAAACGTACCCTCGTTCTCGTCAAAGGTGATGAGGATGAGCGTGCGGTTGTTGTTGAAGCGCTCGTCTGCGAGCACGGGGTTGAGCCAGTAGTTGATCCAATCGCCCATAAAGTCGACATTAGTGTCGTGACCCTGTCGGGACAGGTTGAGCCCTCGGGGCATGGGTCACACGACACGGAGACTTACGTCGTTGACCAGATTGGGGGTGACGAAGACCCATTGCGGGATTGCATCCGCGCTCATGTCGTTGGCAAAGTCGTTAACTGCGTGCGGGGGCTGGGCATCAGCGGAGGCATTTTACAAATCAAGGGGCACAAGCGCACAGTTACGGATGCGGAGGGCACGCTCCGTGACGTTGGAAATGGAGTCAAAGATGATGAGGGGGTTGTGCTTGCGCACATAGTAGGTGTAGGTGCCCGTGCCGGCTGGGGGGAAAGGTCAGGAGAGGCGGCAAGAGCAGACGGAGCGGGACGGACCGATGTAGTCGTACGAGGTGAAGTTGTAGCCCTGGGGAGGAGCGGTGAGCGAAGAAATGAGGAGGAAGTGTGGAACATACAGTGTATCCGTCGTAGGGCAAATTCTCCTGGTCTGTAGAGGCACGGGTGAGTAGGGGCACGGGATGGAAGACGGGGCGCATACACTCTGCCCAGGAGATGTTCTTCTCCTCGAGGAGATCGACGACGGTGGAAATGTTTGAGGGGATGGCATCTGCGGGGCGGGTGAGAGGGGCAGAGGGACGAGAGAGGGAGGACGCACAAAAGTCGTCGTTGTATCCGCCAAAAAAGTCACCACCCGCGGCGGCGATGTAGTTGGGCTCGGAGGTGTGGGTTACGCCGTAGTAGCCGGTGAGGAGCTGGCCGTACTGGGAGAGGTTTTGGAAGGCGGGGGACGACTGGGCGGTCGCGTCTGGAGGGGGTGAGGACGGTGGGGAGTCAGGAGGAGGAGAGGGTGCTCACAGTTTGTGTTTTCAAACCAGACCTGGATGAAGCGGTCGAAGAGTTTTCCGGGGACGACGGGGCCGTTCTGGAGGGTGTTGTTGGACTTGCCGGTGTAGTTGCCCGACTGCGCGAACGGGCTGCTCGCCGGTGGCTGGAACGTCTGCGCCGTGGCGGCAGATGCCGAGCGGACGAGGGCGAGGACGGCGGTCCCGAACAGGAAGGCAGACTGCATCGCACAAGGGGGACTCACTAGCACTGGCAGCTCGAGCACGCCGTCTCCACTTTCTGGTCGCCCTTTTTAAATTCCTTTCTCCCCCTCCGGCCGATGGCTGCAATGTCCTCGACCAGTGGACCTCTCGCACCAACGTGCGATGCCAAGCCGCCTCTGTCCAGGGCGCACCGCGGCACATCTCTTCACGCCCCCTTTAATCGACACCCACATGCTTGGCGGCTGGCCTCGAGACCCCAGCTCTCACGCATTCCACCTATGCTAGTCTGCTGTTCCGTTTGCCACCACACAATCCCTCTCACGCACGTGTGCTGAAGATACTAGATAACACACCCGAGTCGATTCGCTCAAAACATACAATTCTAATTTTGATCGTCTAAATAGAGCAACCCCCTCACACCGTCTGTTGCGCGCACTGGTCCACCATGTACTGCGGTATCACAAACTTTTGGCTCACAGACGGCAGCACGTTGAACTGGAACAACAGCCCAGCAGCCTGCAAACAACCAGGTCCCGTTAGAAAACATCACCAGTGAAATCCACCCATACGCACCATGTGCCACGAGATGTCTGCATCAAAAATAACCATCAGCCCTCATCCATTCCCAGCAACAGAGAACGCTACGCACGACAATGGAATGCCCAGTACCCCGCATTGTCCGCCTGGAAGCGCAGGATCATCCACGAATACGTCGGGATCACCACCGTATCACGCCTATCCGCGAAAGCATCATCCCGTCAGCGTCCTCGAACATGATCCCGACGATCCATCAGGAGCAAGAAGTGCACGTACAACATCGGCGCCGTGTTGTTCACACTCTCACCCTGCCACCGCCCGCTGCCCGAGCCCATCACCCAGAACTGCCCGCACGCAAGTCAGCGCAGACCACCACCCCGCACGCGCACCACGCACCTTGTACCCGTGCAAGTGGAACGGGTGGTCCCCGTCGTCCAGATTGTCGATGATCATCTCCACCGTCGACACCTCGTCAATTGTCGTGATCAGCTGCGACCCGTCCCAGTTCGCCGAGCCCGACGTCGTGTCGTTCCCGAGGTGCGCGAACAGACTCGACGTGTTTGTCAGCGGCGCCCACGACTGCTCACTGCTATCAGCCGTGCATACACTCAACGGAGTCAACGAACCCGTACCGTCTCATTGATGAATGCTAGGTACGGTGAATCGTCGTTCGCTACATCCGCGTACTCCATCGATATTGTGAAGTAAGTCGAGCTGCCGGCCGCCGCCATCGTCAGATCGGCGTCGCGGGAAGGAATTTGCAACAGCGTACAATGTTACATCGGGCGTGGGTCCCCCGCCCACGGGGACGAGGCTGGATTCGTTCAGCGCGCCCGGGGCGCCGCTCGGCAGGGCGGGCGGGTTGTCCAGGAGCTCAATGTCTGGCATCGTGTCGTTGGCGACTCCATAGCGAAGGACGCCGCGGATCTCTGTCTCGCACCCGGGGTTGTTGTACTACCGGAACCCAGCCCGCAGAACGTCAGCGAGGCCACGACATGTATACGGCGCGGGACGCACCGTGAACGCAGTCTGGTCAAGGTCTGCCCGCATCCAGTACGCGCCGGCGGTCTCGTTCGTCGTCAGAAGCACACTGTAGCGCTGCGCGACGGCGACCGAGAGGCTGGTGACCTCGAACGGCTCGACGGGCGTGCCGTCCGCCTCGATCACCGTCAGCGTGTGGTTGTCCACTGAGAACGACAGCGCGACGAACGAGCCCGGGTTGACGATCCGAATCCGATACGTCTTGTTCCTGCAGAGTACGCAAATCACGAAAATGTTTCAGCGAGGCACATGCGTCGTGGACGCATCGCGCGACTCACGCTTCCAGGGTGGCGTTGAAGAACGTCGAGTTGTACGAGCCGTACTGGCCGACACCATTGATGGTGCCTCCATCAGGGACGGGCTCGTTTCCTGGATTCCCGTCGATACCACCCGGCTGCACGTGCGTTGGCAATCAAGCATGGGCTCAAACGCGAAAATCGATCATCGAGCTTACCGTAAAGTAGTAGTTCAAAAGCGCTGTGGAGAAGCCGTGATACAGATCCGACATCAAGATGAGCAGATCGCCATCGTACTGAGGGACGGATTCGTTTTGGCTGTGGACGACGACTGTGGAAGGAAGGCGCGCATGTAAGCAAGCGAGCCCAGCTTTCAAAATTGATGAGGGACACTAACGGCCACCGACAATGCCGTCGCTGTACTGGGTGTCGTAATCTGCCGCGAGATAAAAATGATGAAAGATGAGAGAGCTAGCGGAGCCGTCGGTAGCGAAAAGACGAACGTGCGTGCCACCAAGAGCTACCGACGTAATCGTCGAACTAATCATCACATGGGAAGATGAGTGCCACAAGATCGGGTGCCTGTCTTGGCTGAGCACACACCGTAAAGTTGTAGACCATAGATTCTCCGGGGGGTATACCACACTGTAAAAATAGCAGGATAAATATATGCCATATGGTCCGTCGCACTGAGGACGCACCTGCGTGATTCCATCCGTGCCATCATAAAAATTGGTGTTTCGTCTGTGGGCAATATTGAGGGTCACTGGGAGACGGATGGGGCCTGCGACTCACTGGTATAAGCCGTGCCAGTGGATAGCACTGGGCGAAGCGGTCAAACGCTATTTGTGATATGCACAGAGAGACTCACGTTGCGTTGGGCATCTTGTTCGTGACATTAACAATAATTCTGTCTTGTACGTTCGCCTCTATGGTGGGGCCGGGGAACATGCCTACGCGGGAGGATGAATGAGTGGGACAGCGGAGATATGGGAGGGAAGAGACTCGCCGTTGACGACGAGCATGTCCTTCTCCGTGCCGTCGGGGGCGCCGATGCGCTCCTCGACGACAAAGTCATAGTAGCGGGTGGTGGGCGGCTGGTTCTGCATGGTCATGTCCATAAAGTACGTGCTGGAGTCGGGTGTCTGGACCCGCTGGAGCGGCATGGTTGTGGAATTCGTCGCATTCGTCGAGGCGGCGGAAGCGGAGGAGTGGTCGTGGTGGAGGCCCAAGCCGAGTCCGAGGCCGAGCCCAAGTCCGAGCACGACGACCACTGCAGCCACGGCTGCCCCTGCGATGGCCAGGATGGTCACGGTCGAGCCGAGGAGGCGCATGCGGCGGCGCCATGGGGATACCCTGGGAGGGGCGGTCGGACTGACGGGGCTAACGGGACTGGCATGGTCCTTGTCGTAGAGACTGTCGTAGTCCATGGCGGAGCGAGTGGAGGGGGACAAAGGAAGACGGATGCGCCGCGAAGTAAATGCATACCGAACGGAGGCCATTCCGATAGCACGGACTCTGGGAGCAGGCAATCTAGAGGCCGAGCAGCCGAGACAGAGGGAATCTGGAGGAGGAGGAGAAGAGCACGTGGACAGAGAAACCTGGGCGAACGTGTGTCGGAGGGTGGCCCGGCGACTGACAGCGGACGCCCATCTTTATACGACGACAGCCTTTCCTCCCACTCTCCCCCGCCATCCGACTCTCCCCCGCCCCCACGCCCCCGTCACGCTCACGTGCATCCACACGCGTCCTGTCACACCCCCTCCCGTCCAATCACCCTGCCCGCATTAGTCACCCCAGCCAGGCCGCCGCTATGCATATACCCATTGCCATTCCTCTGCTCTCTACGACACGTCCGCTCAATCAAACGGAACCGCCCTGATCCCTGCCCCGACAAGTCGTGGCCCGGGCTGCCTCCTCTTCTCTGCCTCCGCCGCCGCAAACACAGACGGAACCGGTATTCCACAGCAGTCCCCCCACCCTACCTCCCGCTGTCCTGCCCCGCTCAGATCCGCCCTGTGCGCATGCGCATGGCCCCAGTGTCCGTCGTCCTGCTCGACCTCCTCGCGCTCCGGCGGCAGCGGCCCGTCCCAAGCCAGGATCGACCCAAACAAAAAGTGCTGCATCACAGGCAGTTTCCCCAACACCTCCGCCTGGAACATCTTCACCATGCCCGAGTTCACCTTGTCCCACGTCTTGACCTATCAGAAGCCGCCAATTAGTGGTCTTGTGACAGTACGCGTATCGAGAAGCTTAATTTACCGCGGATATGTCATCAAGCATGGGCGAGTGCCACCGCAGCGACGCCGTCTTCACCTTCGTGCACGCGCAGTCCAAGTCAGCAGCATGCGCATATATCCCTCATCCCGTGACCTACCGAGTTGATGAATTTGATACATGCAAAATACATGTAGTGCTTCGCATACTCGTCCACGATGTCCCTGTCGTGGATCGACTTGGGCTTGATGTACTTGTGACCTTCACACCCGCGCATCCGTTATCAGAACGGCAGCACAAAATGTAAAGCAAACGTACCTCGCAATTGTGCAGAACCGAACAGGAATGGCAGGAAATGATAGTCGTCCAGCCCCCACACCCCATGGGAACCAGCAGGCTCTAGCCAATACGTTGACTGCAGCACCCTCATCACCTGCACATATCTGTCATTCGAGTATAAGTCACTCGCTTCATGCCGCAAGACGGTCGGGATGCACCTCCAAAAGACCCGAATGACCAAGGCAACATGATCACTTTCTTGCACTACGCCTAGCCGTTCTAGACAAATTCTGAGCCCATGTACGTCAACAACAATCAGGCAACGAAGAAGCGTGGTCTCGGGACGTACAACCAGCATAAGAAGTTGAGCTCCATCCCGCTTCCATAATCGATGCGCGTCCGGTTTCCCCATGACTCGCCAAAGTACACCGCTAGTTCAGGGATCGCTTCCCCGGGAAGTTCGGGCAGGGTTGCATGTAGAGACGATGCGTTCTATTACTCCATATGGGTACAGCAGGCGCGTTCTCATAAATGGGGCGGAGCGCACCTCAGCCACCTTGTCGTAGAATGTCTTGAATGCTGGATTCCCGAACCGTGACGCCTTGTTGTCCACCGGCGGCGTAGCTTTTGCGATCTCCTCAACCTGATCCAGGACAGCAACTACTGCCTTGACGCCCTGTGTCCATGGGACGCACACAAGGTCTCCGTGAGCTTCCAGACGAGCGGTCCGAGCGGTACTCACGCACAGGTGATTCGACGCAATCGTCGGTGAGTTTGACGCCTACAACGGCAGCATTGAGGGTTTCGATGTACGAGATGATGTTTTTGTGCGCTTCAGATGCCTGAAAGTGCTCGAGCTGCTCTTTGGTGAGGATGACCTTGCGAGGGGGATGGAATGACATGGTGCTGAACAGAGATCGTGGAGTGGCACCTTCCCGCTTTCAGGCCGGATCTTATCAGATCACGTGTTATATTGGGTCGATCCGTCACTAGCGCTCGCTCGTGAAACCGAGCCGCTGTGATCAACGCTGAAGACGTTGCATTTCAGTCTCTGCATCCCTCTTGCCTCTCTGCATGGCTAGCCTCGTATCTCTTTAAGCGTTCTGAGTTTAATCAGGAAAGGAGGCCGAAGCTGTTTGAGGAAGACGGAGGTGATTGCGCAGGATTCTGATATCAGGACAAGACACGGACGTTGCATCTTGCGTGCCAGTGTTCAAAGGTACGACCGCCCTTATCATAGTCTTGCGCATTCCCCTCAAGGGGTTACTTGAAGCTGCGAGTGAGCGATAGAATTCATGCTAATCTACGCGGTGGTACTTGCTAGCTCCAAGTGTATTAAATCATCACCCGCATCACTCCAACGCCGGTGCCGCAGACGCATCCCGGACGCGTCTTGGTTTCGCTAAAGCAGTATGTCGCTCGACGGAAAAAATGGTGTCCGTGTAGGGAAAATCCATCGCAGGAGGTCTAGTAAGGAGGAGGATGATAACGCTTTCACCTTCCCTAGAGCGAAGACGCCGCCTGCGCCTGAGCCCGTTCCAGCAGCGGAGCTTCCGAAATCTATGTCAAATGGCCATGAATCCCATGGGAATGGTAATCTCGCACCTCCACAATCTCCAACTCGCAACCGCGTTGCCTCCACGCCGTCCATCATGAATCAGAATGGGACACAGTCGTACCTGGACCCCCCATCCGCGGGTCCCTACCGTGCTGGGTTTCCTAATCCTCGTGTCCCCAGTCTGAATGGCATGGCCCACATGCCTCATAGGCACCAATCGCCTGCTCTGCGCCAGTCTCTGTCTCTGCCAGGCTCCTCGCATGGGCGGACGCGTTCCGTCTCCGGTCCATTTTCCCCCTCCAGTCCCTCTCCTCTGGCATTTTCGTTCAATTCCCAAGAAGCAGGAGCCGGAAGGCTGCCGACGTCGTCCACCGCCCCGGAGCTGCGCACGAGAGAGAACGGCCTGGGCATTTCCCCGTCGCAATCGCAACCCCACGCACGTCGGCACTCGCGCATACACTCGCGCAACCTCTCTGTGTTCTTCCCGCGCCCTGGCACACTACCGTCGACCGCGATCGCAGAGGATGGCGGGCAGGAGATCATTTTTAATTCCCCGTCGCTCGAGGGCGTGCCCATGCCGTCCGCCTCGCCCGGGCCCGGCTCGCGCAGCTTCCGCGAGGGCTTCACCTTCGGCGCACGGCCCCCATCGTCCCCTGGCCATCCCATGCCAGCGATGGG